>NW_024535774.1:0-12350 GCF_016097555.1 Gigantopelta aegis
CTAGGGGTTTTTAAAGGGGAAATTAAATTTTTCTTGAACCATATCATCACTTCTTGGTGGTTGTTCATCAGTCTTTCTAGTTGTTCAGTAGATCTTACACATTTCGAATGCATATCATGAGGATCTTTGAGCAGCTATAATAGCACCAACTGAATCATATTGTCCCCCTAAGGAAAATCACTGAGGCTATTTCTACATTTCTATAATGCTAATCATTGTTTAACAAAATGGCTCTTATGGAAATTATATTACGTACAGTCAAAATTTTTGAGGTAGTTAATTTTCGGGATGACACAAAATCGCGAAAGTGATGAGTTCGGAAAATTTTCGCGGAAAGTTTGGAGCGGTAGAAATTTTGACATTACGGGTCTTGTTATTCTACATGGAAGATATTAAGCTAGAAAAAGTAATAATAATAGATCTTGTACTTACCTAACAATAACCAAAGTTTCTTCCTTACTTTTTTCTTGTTCTAAGGATTATCATGATAGTAAAACAAATATTAGTCTCATACCCAGACGCCCACTAGTTCATAAGGAAAGGGCACTTGTTGTTGTATAACCCCAAGAGACGTATGGACAACAATGGCTGTTTTTGATTGCTAATGTATTCACTAAGTCCTATGGAATTACATAGATCGTGTTGTATCATGATCACCAGTATTGGACTAAGCATCCAAACACACCTCCATCAAGTTGGGCTGTATTTAGGCATGAGAATAAACGGAATGTAATAACTTCTAACATTTTATGTAAACATGACCAACACTTAGTCAAATTTATTTAATTGACTAATAAAACTACTAAATTGAACTACAACATTAACCGTGTCTGTACGTTGTGGTCTTATTTTCATGTTACATCAACTCTACTAACAGTTTACTCTTCCGAATCTCTAACTATATTCATATTGTCATCATTACTTTGTATATCCTGTCAGTATAGGGAGATCACCCATAAAATTAGATAAAAAATTATAAAAATAACACATTTTATAGTCTCAATATTCTGTCATATATAGATTTACTAAATAGTAATCTTCAGGGCTGATAGACCAATGAATACTATACCTTTAAATTTTACTGATGATTATAAGTGGATCTATTGCTAAAATATTAAGTTCTTATAATAGTGCTGTCCCCTTCTGATTCATACTTCTGCTTTACCTTATTAGCATTACATAGCATAGACGTCTTCTAGATACAAAGTAATTTTTTGTAGTGAGACACTTTGAATTAAAAGTCACTTTTTCAGATACATTATGTGTGTAGATAATTATAGTGTGTGAATTATATACTACTTATCAGTATTAGTAATTAGTTCCCATAGATTCTTTGGTGTCTCGGATTAGACATTATGCATAACAGTATATGGCGGGTGGGGTAATATTCATGGATGATGCCCGGGGCGGGGGAATATTCATGGGATAGAGGAAGAGGGGGGAAGGGAGAAGGGGAAAAGGGGATGATGGGGGCAGACGAAATTACCCTTCGATTGCCCCCGTCCCCACCCCCCGGATGCTCCATAATGGATGATGGGGAGGGGAAACAAAAAATAAAAAAAAAAAAAAAACATTAAACAAAAAAAATGTATTGATGGAGATGGGGAGGGGGAACATTCGTTGATATGGAGCCATTTGTTGATAAGGAGCTGTTGGAGGTTGTATTGTTACATGAGGTGTCCTCCTGGAACCAACTATTTGTTCGTATTTTCTCTTTGAGCTCTTGCTCTTGCATGTTTTTTTTGTATCTTCACATGATCTGATGCATGCCTTTTATGAGAGTTACAACATAAGACCAATAGGTATGATAATTAATCATATTGTCCTCCTGAAGAAAGGGTTAAAATTAATAAGCCATTGAAACTCTTCAGCAGTTAACTTACTCTAATGGATTATTTTTAATGTACAACAACTACATAGTACAGTCTTAAACTTCTATAGTTTACCTTACATAATAATAGACTAAATGTTCCTTTCTTCCTTATTATAGACCACTGCTTATCTCTCATAATCTTTAACACTACTATAATATACTATGGCTTTAGTTCTTGTTCAGTTATGTTTAAGAACTCTCTGAAAATATAATTTTGCAATTAGCATCTCCCTAGTGAATAAAACACGCCCTCTTTTTATGAATAACAAGTAATATGTTTCACACAGGAATCAGTTCATTTCAGAGACTGATCCTATACCATTTTATGCACCCATGAACTGTGCACCCATGACATTTTCATCTAATTAGAATGACAGATTCTATGCATAAGTTTATCCTGGGATTATATCATACATAGACCTAAATATAGTAACACATAGACCTAAATATAGTAACACACTTTCTAAAACTAGTAATTGTATCAACGATGTTGGATAATCCAAAATAGTACTATAATCACCCCCAGTTTATTTAATGTAACCACACTTAGTTAATCAATTTCACACTATAGACATATACTGAACTGTTATTTATCTATGACAAAAGTAAAATACAAAAACAATTTACACACATAGCACAGTTTATTAACAACTTTAGTCGTATTATTTACACTTGTTCTGAGTGTATTGTTGGTTGTGATGTAGCCGTGCCGTTTCAAAGGTGGTTGTAGTCTAGGAACCGACACATAGTATATGCATAGCCGGAAGCTCTCTGGGATTACATGGTAACTGAGTTTGTTGAGGAACTATGATCCTTGCCTCACTTGACATCTTTGAGGGTGCTCGACAGCAACTTCAACCAACGGACTGTGGTGTGTCGAGCTTGTGATTGTGCCCGATCATCCTTGACAAGACTGTTCTGAAATAGCTGTTGCTATGAATCCAATAGATATTATTATATCATTGTATTGGGGAGATAATTATTCTAGATGTTATGATAAATACTTTTGACTAAAATCAGCTATCATTGCTACTTGGTTACAAAACTAATTATTTTCTGCATATAATCTAACAAGACACATACTTAGTCTATCATGCCATTTGACATGAGTGTCATTAGATATATTTTAACCACAACAAAATATGCATATTAATAATATGTTATCACATATAGTATATTAACTATTCCCAACTCACCTTCACATATCAAACACTAGCTCTTTCTTTTACTGACTGATATTTGTATTTCCTTGTTTTCAAGTTAGCTGATAATGAATTCATTGTTAGCGCGAATTTTGATTATTGTTTATGAATTACTTTATAAATTCCATATTACTTCAAGTGGAGGTCTCCGAACAGTCTAAATAGCCTGGACTCAGCCTGGTAATGATTTGTTGGTGACACTCCATAGGTTCATTCCTCGACTACTATTTAGACTGATACCTCTGTACCTAACTATTAAACATTAGGAAATAAGTTGGATATTGATTTTACTCAAAATAAAATTGCACTTAGAATTATTTTATCAGAGTACACAGCATCATATTTAGTTCTGAAGGTGATTTTTCTTCGGTTCGTCTAAATAGAAGGTTGCTGAGCTATCACTGTATAACCAGGAGGCTGAGAATATACCATTGTTGACATGGGACTGGGTGTGGCATACTGATCCCAATGTGAGGTTCCTCTATCTTAATGGGGGGGTTTTCTTGCGGGCATCGACTTTTTTGATGGCCATTCGTTGATGTACTTCGTCTTCTTCATTGCCCCCTAGGTAATGTGATCTTGACTGATTTTTTTTTCCATGTTGTTCTTCACATGATCTAATACCATGCAGTTATGAGTGCGTACAATAATAGTCCAATTGGAACAATTATTATCATTGTCCTAAGATATAATAGAGATAACAAATTACCTTAGATGTACTGCATGGAACCTAAGTATTTTAACTCACATAATATATCCTAGCATGTTATGATAACTTACTTATGACACTAAAATCAGTTATCATGTACTTGTTACAAAACATAATTACTGTGTCTTCTGCATGCATTATCTAACCAAACACATTATACTTAGTCTCATGACTTATTTGCACATGATGGTTATTAGAATATTTTAACCACAACAAAAACATACATATTATAATATGTATTACATATAGAATATTAAACTATATTTCTAACTCACCTTCACATTCAAACACTAGCTCTTTTTTACTGATATTTGCTATTTTCCTTGCTTTTCAAGTTATCTGATAGTGAATTTCATTGTTAGAGAATTTTTTACATTGTTATGAATTACTTTATAAATTCATATTACTTCAAGTGAGGTCTCCCAAACGTCTAAATAGCATGGATTCAGCCCATACTGAATTTGATTGGTGATAAACTCATAGGTTCATTCCTGCTACCATTTAGAATGATCACCTCTGGTAACTAACTAGTATTATGAAATAATTGTTTTACTAAAATGAAATTGCATTAGAAATTATGTTTCAGATTAAACAGCCATCATATTTAGTTCTGAAGGTAAGTTGTTTGGTTCGTCTAAACAGCGAGAGGTGCTGAGTCTACACTATCATAAACCAGGAGGTGAGGATATACCACTTGTTGACGGGATGGGGTGTGGCATAATGATCCCAATGTGAGGTTCTTTATCTTAACATCTCTGGCCAGTTCGTTGATATCTTCGTCTTTCTCTTGCTTGGGAATGTGCTCTTGACTGAGCACGTTGTTCTTCACATGATCCTAATAAATACATGCAAGTTATGAGTCGTACAATAAGTCCAATTGGAACAATTATTATCATTGTCCTAAGATATGAAATAGAGATAACAAATTAGCTTAGATAGCCTTAATTCATGGAACCTAAGTATGGTTTAACTTAACAACACACTTAAGGATAGCACTTTCCTCTCTCTTGTTCCTTTTTGATTTTGTTTGTTTATGAAATAGTACATTCTTGTGCTAATGTAATGTTGACATTTCAAGATTATATAGATTTAATAGCTTACTTAAATTAATTACAACATTTCAGGATTCATTCTTGCGTTGTATTTTCTTTTAAATAGATCTAGTCCTATGCTATGCATTTAGACTCATTTCTATACATTTGGAGACTGGTTGCCTGAGTATAAACCTGGGACTGGATCAACCAATTACCACTTAGATTTGATACCACTACCACTTAGATTGATACAAATACCACTTAGACTGATACCAATACCACTAAGACTTATGCCAATGTCTCCTTTAGATTCGTAATTCCTGTACTTTATTATTAAGTGCTTTAATTGCTCGTGTATTTGGTGTCAAAAGAGTACAAGATGAACGCTCTATTGAAAATAAAATGACTTCTCGCGGTTTTTGCTCGCTTTCCCTCTCTTCACGTCTTTTCTCTTAGAGACACTGGAACACTGCTCTACAAAAAAACAACAACTACCAGAAAGGTAAATGAGATACTATAGACAATGGCAAACCGTCTATATATATAAAGGGACCATAATTTATATAACAGTTAATGTCCTCAAAATAAAAGGGATGCTCCTTAAATTAGTATAGTTTGGTATGAAGTAAGATTCATGCTTCATTTCTTTTTTAGTTTATTTCCTGTGTTGATGCTTCTCTCTCGTCTCTATCCTGTCACCACTGGATGATGTACAATCTTCTCTTTCTCTCCTACCATTTCAAGCAAAGCCCCTCTCATTAGGTACTTTAATGAGTCCACCCTTTATTTAATTTTAGGTTATTACTTTGTTAGGGCTGCAAGTAATCCTGTTTGGAAATGTCGCGTGCTGGTAGCTCATGCTTTCTTACCAACTGTCACACCTTACACTGTTGCTACAGTCTTGTCAAACCTCTTATCCAAACTAGTTTTTATCTAATCAAAAACCAGTTACATGGTCTGTTACTGATAGTTGAAGCTGTGTTAAGTACTGAGAACCATGATGGAATTTTCAAAGGAGAGCTACGCAGTCACTTGATAAATTACTCCATCTGTCTTAACAAAAGAGATACATTGGTCAAAAGTGAGTGTGGTATTACCCTGTAATATTGTTTTATTATTATTAATTATTTTTTTTAGAACTAATCAATGTGTTATTACTAGGGGTCTATATCTTAAATGTGTGATGCTATTTTTTCAGTTAATGTCAACAGATGCTTTTAAAGAACTATCATTGTTATCTTATAACTATCTTCTTGAGTTAATATTAGATTGCCAAAATGACTTACTAAAAGGAGAGAAGTACCATTTAGACATGGAGCTTGTGATATATGAATTCTCTCTTCTATTGAAAAATAACTTTTCTCTTTCCTGCCCAAATGAAATCATACTGTCACCTTTGAAAATAGCATTGTTGTCATGGCAACAGTATCCTGACGTGGAGGTTATTTATGAATGTATTCGAATTCAGTGTTTAATAGAGAACTAACAAGAAAAGAAGAGATAGAACTTGCAACAATAGTAATAAAGAAAACTGAAGATAATTTGCAATATGTAAGTGAATATAATTTATATTATTTGTATTCTTTTCTTTGTTATAGAGTTATCAATTGTTATCTCATTTATTTGAAATGTGGAACAATGACATACCCCAACAATTAGATATTGATTGGTTTAATCTGTTTAACACAACAGTAACTAAACTATCTACACATGTGTTTAAGGTAAAGATCAATGTGCATTATTTATTAGATATATTACTTACTAGTAAATCATATAATAATATAGTTCATGCCAGTTATTACTGGATCATTTTACCATACTCAAATGCACTATATACCAATGTCTTTCTTACTGTGCTCATGTCCTAATTTATTATTCTTAATATACAGGGAAGAAGTCAAAGTGGGCTATGATCCATTGGTGTAGTTATTATTTGAAGACCTTACCATCACTTAGTGATATTGCTGACCTCATCAGTACATTACTGATGAGGTTATATCACTGGTGTGATGATAATTTATCCTGATAATGTTCGTATCGCTATTACTAATCTACTTGGTAATAACTGGTATTTGTTGACTAAACTGGATGAACCAGTTTGCAGTTCTAGTCAATCTTGTTGTTACATGTTTTTGGAGCATGGTTGTGACATTGCTTCAAGATGTAGAGGAAGAGGTAAGGAGTGCTATGTGCTGCAGTCTCAAGGAATATTAATACAATCAAGACATCAGAAGGTATGTTTTTAACCACACTAACATTATTGTCTATTCTATATATGTCTGTATGAAGAAATACTATGTCAATGTTTTATTGAAACGACCTTTTCATTTCATAGTTACATCCATTCCAGGTGTCTTCACTTTGTCAACAATCTACACTTCATAATGTTATTCTCCTAATACCCACTATCTATAAAGAAAAACTCATCTTTGCATTCTCCCTTCTGAGGTACCTTGCTGAAATGAATCCAAGCCAGACACCACGACCACCTCAGGATTCAGTTAGTTCGCTCTTGTTTTTGAAGAAGACCAGACAAACTCGTATGTAGAACCAGTTCAACTGTCTAGAGTACATTACTGATGCACTGCGTGTGATATTACCAATACTAGGTCCTGATGTATTGCCTGTCAAAGAGTTTATTAATATGTTAAGATGTCATCAGATAAATTCAATGTACAGACATCTTGTACACTTGGCTCATACAAAGTCTCTGGTTACTAAGACCAGATGACTGTAGGATTAGATTGAGAACAAAGATATTTAGTAAATTAGTTACAGAAATATTTGACAGCACTATGAATTAGATTTATTTTTGCTTCAGTTGTATTAAGAAAACCTATTTTTTCAACTTGAAAATAGTATAAAACTAACAACTCAAAAGAAGACAATACATTTTATTGTGTGGCTCTCACACAAGTTTAAACGATTGAATACACTTATAAAATCCATCACTATCATATCTCCTTTTTTGGCTAATAAACTTCAGTAAGAGATACAAACCAAAATCATAGTCCGCAAAGTTGTGCATTATTTCACGAGCATCAAACACATCTTTTTTTGTATTTGTTAGGACCTCTTTCTTCACTGACATTTCTAAATTTGGTGTTCATCAAAGTAGCATGCAGTTTAATAGAAGGTCTTTTTTATTACACTCAACATAGTCAGGAATTCTGCTTCAAGTTCCATCTTTAATGTGTCAGCAAATTCTTGTAACCGCGCGCGGGGACCCATCCATGAGTTGTGCCTTAGCATAGAGTACATTCACTCGAGAATAATCCATCGTTCATACATTCTAGCCCTTTTAAATGGATCATAGCTGAATGGATCCTAACTTTAACTTAGCAACTTCAAGGCTTTCTTCAATAGCTTTTCTTGCCATGGCCTCTTCTTCAAAACTGAAAAGGTAAAAAACTGGAAGGTCAGGTGAAGTTTTTGAGGTATTGGAAGAGATTTTTATCAACTCCTTTTATTTTATGAAGGACATCTACTTTAAATGCCTCAAATGATTCCATAACTGACGCATAATTGAGACGAATTGCAACAAAATGTGTAATACCTTCTTTAAAGCGATTTGACCATATAATGACATCAATTCGTTGCTTTGCTGAGAGCTAAGGACCCGTTTTGTATCACCTCTGATAACAACAGGTCCTAACTGGCCTGGTCTGGGTATTTTAAGGAGACATTTTGTACACGTTCAATATTCATTTTTAGTCTTAGCTTCTCGGCCAATTATATACTTGAAGAAAATGGATGGAACAAGCCATTAATATCTCATACTTGCCATTTGGTAATTGAACAATATCTTTTATCCCTCTAATCTTTTTCACATAATGGCTCCCATCTTCAATCTCTTCATTGGGAGCCAGAGGGTAAGGTTCATTATAACCACGTTGATCTGTACCTTGAGGTTGGTCAGGTAATCCTGTCATCTTTCTGAATTGTCGATCACCATATTTAATAATAGTTTGGTCTTAAAATATCTGTGTGACTCAATGGAGACGAAATATATTGTGCTACGTCTTCTCTTTGTGATTTACTAGCCTGTTGGAATAGAACCCGCACCTTTGACACGTCCTCTCACTCCCGCACTAACATGATAGTAACCGCCCAGTGATACGTCCTGTGATTGTTCTTTCATCTTTCAAGTTATATATGAAATTTATAGGTATATAGCTGTTTGAAAATTCCTCTAATGGCAGGTATTTTACTTATCTCTTAAAGACAATAATGCTATATATAAAGCAGGACCACAACAGATTACAAGATTAATACCGGTCTCTCTTTGACTATAGTATGTCTATGTGTAAATGAATATGATCACATTTCGTTTTCAAAATTCGAGTGCCCATAATGACATCAATGTCCCACTGTATCCGCTGTGAACTGCTGTGATACCAGAGAAATCGATCTTTACTGTAATCGACATCTCTTTACAATATCTTAGTTATTCTATAAATGCTTCATGTGAATGATTATTTAAGGGAGACAAACAAGAAACAACAAATTAGAAATGTTTTAAAATCTTGGAAACCTCCCAATGATACTGAAACAATTGAATTAATAAAGAATTGTCAACATATTAGGATAGTATTTATGGATAACTTTTACATATCTGAAACAGAGAGGAACTTTCCTTTAGCTTTTGAAATGTCCGTATATTATCAACAGAACTTCTTATTACAAAAAAATCAATACAAAATGATCATCACTTAAATACTAATTTTTTTGGATTTTTGTAGACTATTACTTTTTATTTTGTTTATTATTTAATTCGAAATTTAGTTTCAATGAAACAGTATACCCTCAAATTATTGTACGAGTACAATCAGTTTTGTCTATTATCTAATAATTATCAAATATTGTGTGGTTTATATTCATGCTGTTACTTTAAATGAACTGAAGATTGATACAGTCTCGTTATTAGATTTTCCTCCAAGGAGCCACACCCACTGCAACAAATTAATAATTAGTTTTAGTCATATCTTATTATTACGGAACTCACCCAGGTGGCTGATTTCTCTTGTTTATAACAATGACAACGTGCCATGTCAGGTAGGACTCTAATTTCTAAGTATTGTATATATTAATTAATATTTATAATTATAGAGGTAAGACAGTTTGTTTTTGAGGTGTATTCTTTTTAGCTTGTCTTATCGTTCTCACCTTGTATCTAATATTATTAAGTATGCCACTCCTCTTGTTAGTCCAATTTCAACTGTTTCTACCGTATTTGCTGAAACTGATCATATCAATACCATCTCTGAAAACTGATCATAACAATACCATCTCTGAAACTGATCATAACAATACCATCTCTGAAACTGATCATAACAATACCATCTATGAAAACACAGTTAAATGTAGTACTCCTAAATTCTATCCACAAGTACATCTCTTACAATATCTCACCCCTTCAATGAATTCATCTTGTAAACGATATTTAAAGGAGATAAGAAAGAAAGACGAAGAATCCGTAAGATTTTAAAGTCTTGGAAACCACCTACTGACAAAGAAACAATGAACTCCTTGACAAATTGCTCGTTAACCAAGACAGATTTTTTGGATAACTTTTACATATCTGAAACAGAGAAGAACTTCCTTTAGCTTTTCAAATGCTTTTATTTTATCAACAGAACTTCTTACAACTACAACATATTCGTCTACTCAAAGTACTTGTATCGTCCACATAACATATACTGTATTCATGTTGATAAAAAATCTCCAAAATGGTGGACAGATGGATTGAGACAATTTACAAAGTGTTTCAATAACATCTTTATATCTACAAAACAGTACATATTATTTATACATCAGTATCAATATTAGATGCTCATTTAAGTTGTTTAAAAGATCTTGTAAATGTCACAACAGATTGGAGATATGTCATAACTCTCAACTCACCAGAGATACCTCTAGTCACTAACAAAGAAATGGTAGAATACCCTCATAAAAATGAATGCCACTAATATCCATGTCAGCTGGTGTAGATGCTTTGAAATAAAAAGAATAAAATTCCATACAAGTGGATATGGCATAAGCAAGTAAGGAAAGTAAAAGTGGTGCTCATTTAACTACGTCTCGACAACTAGGTCCCTATACCATATAATCTGACTGTATATAAGTCAGCATCATCTGGTTAACAGTGTGCAATGAGTAGAGACTTTGTCAATTTATAGTTACTGATAAGAGAGCATTAGCTCTAAGAGAGCGTCTTCAATATGTTCATTCTGCTGCAAGAATTCTTTTTTGTTACTTTGAATTATTTAAAAGATGCTCCTGGTAATCGTCATACAATAAAAAAAGGTATGACTATGCCTGCTATAACCAACACCAATTTGGCAGTTTTCATCGTAAGAAAATCAGAGTGTCTTGAGAGACATTTTGTACATAACATTTGTATAGTATTGTTAGTGATCTACCATATTTGAAGAGACTTACAAATCTCTGGTTCTTTAACAAGTATCGTATTGACTATATCATGGGTTTAGTAATGGATTGTATGGAAGAACTGTTATTAAAGAAACATTTTAAAGAATATGAAAGTAGACTGTATTAATGACAGATATTAGACACTGTAATAATATTATCATATTATTTTAGTTTGTGAGATGAAAATGTAGAGGATATCATATTCAAAATTATCATTTTTTTTCCTACTAATTGTGAATAATTTGTTATATTAATGCATCTTAGAGAGCTATAAGTCTCCATATACATATTTCCTTGATCATTCAGCATGTACATTTCTCAGGCTACTGATTTAGTTACTGGATCTTGTTATTTCTGTCTATTGGCTATTGATCTTTAAGTTGTTTTGTTATTCTCACTACAATTCTTTCTTGTCTTGTTAAGGAATTATTTAAAATGCAAGAAATTTACACTAGATTTGTCGTCTAGATTGATATTATTATAAAGAAGGTTATAAATGAAAATTGATTATGAATATATTGGATAATTTAAATATAATCTGCCCACGCCCTTGTTATTGTGCGACATCTATTAAAAAATCCACGCGCCCCTACTATTGTGCGGTGTCCTGATCAAATTTTTGTGATTAATTCGATAACTGATAAGCTCTACTTCATGTCATCTTGCTATGTTATCCAAATTTAAAGCGATTTTGTATTTGTTAGTGCATAATTATCGCTTTTTTTTATTTATATTCAGAGATGAATGATAGAAATTTCCTTACCGCAGTCCTAAGGATTAACTGTGTTGCTCCTAAATTCTATCCACAAGTAACATCTATTACAATATCTTAATCCTTCTATAAATGCTTCATGTGCATAAAAAAAAAAAAAAAAAAAAACAATTATTTAAGGGAGACAAACAGAAAGACAACGAATTAGAACTGTTTCAAATTTTGGAAGTCCTCCTAATGATACTGAAACAATTTGAATTAATAAAGATTGTCAACATATTAGGACAGAGTTTGTTATGGCTAACTTTTACATATCTGAAAACAGAGAGGAACTTTCCTTTAAGCTTTTAAAATGCCCATATATTATCAACAGAACTTCTTACACAAC
>NW_024535775.1:0-11254 GCF_016097555.1 Gigantopelta aegis
ATATAAATTCTATAAAATGTTTAATTAAGTGTTTATCATATTACACTATATACATGTACATGGTTTAATATAAGTATCTTATATAGAGTCATCCATAATTACATGATATATTAAAGGACTATGAGTATAAAAGAGACAAAGGATGAAGAGTCAGACGAGAAGGTAAGACTCATGTGAAGTGTTTATATATCGTTTGTTTAAAATTATAATATATAAAATACACATACACTACCATATTGTTATTTATAATGTAACTTTATTGACATGAATAGCAACTTAAATAGACTAAGTACTACATATATTGTTATGACAAATATTAATACACTTTACTGTGTCCTTATTTGACTCCACCTATAGTTGACATAAGTAATAATGATGATACATTATAACCTTGTTATGATAGAAAACCACATTGTATGTGTATAAGAGAGATGTAGCCTTTCTTAATGATACATTGGGTGACTGTTTCACTATTTACATTGAGACTATTTTTGATTATAAATTTTTAACAAAATCTGAAACTGCTTTATCAAGTTTTATTCATATTGGCTATATGGTATAGTTCCTTCTCAGATCCTCAATCACATTGTCCTTTTCAGATAACTACAATAGTTTTTGAATATAATAGATCTCACCCGAAACATTTTTGAATACTTTGATTTTGAGGATTATAAATAGATAGTACATGGTGCATCTGATTCAAATTCTAGGTCCTCATATCATCAGTGTGACATCCAGTGATCATATGATCATGTAGAAAACCACATCATTACTTTAATTGATGTCTCTCAAGAATGACAATATAACAAACTGTTTGTGTTTTCTTAAAGATATCTACTGCCTTCTTTTCTCACAAACTCCATGATGTAATGTGACCATCAGCTACTTGTCATGTGACCATTAATATATGATTAGATGGAGTTAACATGTCACACTAATGACACTAGGAACAAGAATTTGAAGCAAATGTAACAGACTACTGTTTACTTGGTAGTCTGGGGATGAGACTAAGGTGTCCAGTATGAATAGTTTACCATAGCAACATAATTTAGAACATGGTGCAACCGTTGCAGCTAGTTTAACAAAATGTAGACTTGTTTAGTTCAACATGACTAAATGAAGTGACACAATAAAACAAGAAAGGACAAAGAAGTCAATATTTCAGAAGAAACATCTAATGATGCTTGTTTGTAGATCCTGCACTTTTTTTTAGATCAAAGCAGTTTTTCAGCCACGCCCACTATAAAAACAATGTGGTTTGTCAGCTCAATAGACTAGTGAAAGAGACAACTATACTATTAGTATGGACTACCCAAACCCTTCCTCACTAAGCAAAGGGGCAGGCCTTACCAGACGTTATCTGTTACTATAACTGCAATAAACATGAGATCACTGGATTAGAGGTGAAATATTATGTGTATGTAAGTTGAAATAAGTTGAAGACATTAATTATTACGTCTCCTTTCTCTTATTAGCTAGACTAAGTACAAAGGTTTGCAAATGTCATCTATTGTGCAACAAAGTCAAGGTATAGACCATGTGGGTGTGGTTATAACATAGTTTGTGGAGATTTGCAACTGTTATTCATGTGAATATTTTAATGAAGTTAATATGAACCTACTTAAAAAAATAACTGTCCTATTCCATTTATATAAGTCTATTGTATATGACATTTTAAAGCTTAATACCCCATTGTTTTATATAAAGTCTATGTAGTATTGTATATGAATGACCATATACAAGACTACATATGATATTATATAAAACCCAGGCTTTTCTACTATGCGAGTTGGAATAACATCCTCCACAATGATATCTAGAATAGCGCTAGTTATCATGTTCTGTTGAAGTTGACCTCTGTAGTATTGTTTCACTTTTATTGTCACCATTAAAATCAGTTATTTGTGTTTGATGACTGGAAGAATTAAGACTGACAGAATATGATTTTGATTGCTTCCTTTTCTCTTTTTCACTTTGAAATACTTTTAAATAGTGACCCATGTAGCTAATTTATGAATATATACTCACTGGTTTATCTATAAACAAAAATTCATTGAAAAAGATTATTGACATATTTTTAAAGGACCTATACTGACATATAAACAACAAAAGTGCACTGTTTATTATCATAATTATTAAACATATGACATGGCCTCTGCTCACTGTACAGGGATCACATGCTCTGTGTTAACTCTACTATAAAATTAGCACTCTTTTTATCATGAGTTTTACATACTTCTTCATGGACACAATCTAGTTTGAGCCTATTCACTTGATTAGGTGTAAGCTAAATTATAAAAGCTATAGTCATAGTCCAATGTCAATTGTTACACATCACTTATAAAGTATAATCAAAATATAGTATAGTATGAGGAATTCCAAGGGATTTGATTGTTGAAAGAACTATAAATTAATATTGAAATATAATGAATTAACAACACACAAAGGTTAATAAACATCATTGTAAAAATAACTCAAAAAATCACATACAACTTCAACTTCTTTTCCAGTAACTGAGTACCTAGCTTTGACTTGTATTTCTGTACGTATACCACTAAAGTCCATTATAACAAACACTTTATGATCTTCTCTGGGAATGTTAATCAGGATTTTGAGATATCAATGACAATTCCCCAATTTTATGAACACAAAATTGATCATTTTTATTTTTTAAATACAGCACTGGCCTGGTCTCTGGTACAATAGATAGGTATACCCATTGAAGATTGGCTTGTTGGTATGGAATAAGATATGTTTTAAACAGTTCACTGGTTTGAACCATTTCTCCCAATTTGTACAAAGACACTCAGCACACTTTGACAAAGTGGCTCACAAGCAGTTTCAGGATGAACAACTTTATAGAAATGGATCATGTTTTGCTGTATCAAATGGTATGTTTTTATACGATACCATAAGTAGCATCAGAGCATCTGGTCTGGAATAATAGAGGGGTCTTTACCGCCACATGACAGCTCCTGTAAGCTATGGCAAGATTAGGTGAAGTAGGTGTGATAACTTGGTAGTTACTTGAGGAAAACATTCTTGAAGTCTCTCCTTTATTCTGCCATGGACATATCGACAATAGATATTTTCATTTGTCCTTGTAGTTGTTCTAAAGCAGCCATTGTACATTCAATAATGCCTTTAATAATAGGTTGAAATAATTCAGCCATTGTTTGATAGGTCATGTACAGGACATCATTAAGACCTTCATACTTTTCAATACCAACATGTATCTTTTCTTCCTGGTAGTAATCAATAAATGGATTGAGGTAGACTGATACCCATCTCTTTATCAAAACCTTGTGCATCTTTTAATTCTCTAATATTCCCCAACATTCTCAGCAAATATAACTTTATGGTGTTCAAATTCATTGTAAATCAATCTGTTGATAGCAGCAACGTTTAGTTTCACATTTTCTTGCATCACCAACAGAAGTAAAACTTAGCAAAGTCTTCATCATCCACAATAATTGAGAGAAACTTTGCAAATTGTTGATTGACCAGTCATTCCCCATAGGTGGGATGATTGGATCAACTTACCAGAATTATTATTATATGCAATAATATCTATACTTTCTCTCCTTTAATATCAATGACCATAATATTGTTGAGCTTAAGACAACTACTGGATTTTTGATGGCTATCTCTTTAGCAGTAGCTAGTTGACAATATATAACAGCCACTTCTGATTTTATAGGCAAGGGATAGTCTGTCAGGATTTAATTCCTCAGGCTGAGGTATTTCACGTCCCACCTCTGAGAATGTACTAATCTCCTCTTGTGGCGACAACAGCCCAGCCTATGAACATAAAAGTTATGTTGTAACTAACATAGTATTGTGTGTACTTATGATAGTGATTTTAGAATTTACCATAGAATTTGAATTTCACATATATACAAGCTCTACTATATGTATGTAATTATTATATATATATATATATATAATATATATATATATATAATTAAGAAGTGTCAACATATACTGGAACAGCATTAATGCTTCAATGCTAGACACAATACTTAACTACAAAGTCTCCTCTTTGTAGTATTTAATATTTACAGTTAAAATGATAGTAACCATGTTTATAATGAATATCATGTTTATAATAACTACAGGGTAAGTGTATTCCATTATATAAGAGAAGGTCATGACATATCTTAGCCATATATGGTGCTTCTCTCATCATTCTCTTTCCTCTAGCCTTCAAATTACCAGGTACAGTGATAACCCAATCAAAGTTGTTAGCATTGAGTGGAGTAATTGTTCTATATGAATGTTCAACTAGTTGATCCTTAAGATATTTTAAAGCAAATATAATAACTTCTATCAGATAGTACTTCTTATTAGTAAATAATTGTATTATAGTCTCACGACTTATATCCTAAAAACAAAATACATTATATAGAAAGTACTATAATATTTAAATAAACAACTTCTATTTGGTATGTCACATATGGTAAGGAACCAAGCTAAGCATAGGCTTCTATAATTAGTCACATATAGTAACATAATAAACTAATGTAAACAAGCACATCTACAATGTATGTATATATTAATTAACATGTTTGTTTATTACGTGTGTCTATTTTCATTGACTAATATAGGGGCCATACGCCTGTATACTTTACATTACAGCCCCATACTCATCAATTGTGCTGACAGTAAGGAATGTCCAAACCATGTTTCTCTTTTATAGCTCATTTCTTCCAAAGAGGTGAATAAAAGTTAGCAATTAAAATAACAGTTAGAGTTTAGTTAAAAAGATAACAACAACAATGTTAGTGCAAATATTTGACTTCATTTTTAGCAAATAACACCAATTACTGTCTATTAAAGGAGTAATTATTAGTTCAGACAATAGATTAAGGGAATTTTGATATGTGAGGGTTCGGTTCATTGTACTCACAAAACAATACCACCCACGTATTCTGATAGTCAACATAGTAGTTGTGTATAGTATTTGTGTAGTCTCATTCCCAGTAGGTCTGGGATGAGACTACACACACCTTCAGTTATAATTGTCATTATAGCTCACCTCATCTTTTTCAAAGATATTTATCCTCTTAAAGTAGATGGATTAACACATTCACTTAAGCTTTGGCATGGTCTTATTTTGGGAAATATATCTTCTGCTCTGTATCCAAATGCCACTACTTGACATCTATTAGTTCCTTTATGGAGCAATATACTGTTAGGTACTCGTTGATGATGATCATTTACTTTGAGTGTGTTTACATCTGTATCACCTCGGATCATGCAGGCCAACACACAGAAGGTAGTCCCCAAGTCAATGGCTACTATGTTCCCTGTAGTCTTAAAAAAACCAAGCTCATGTCTTTTTTATTTTTTCAGCTCTATAAGAGGCCCTTGTCCAATGTACTCTAAAGGGAAATATTCAAACTATAGTCTGTTGAGTCATACTGATAGCTACCACAAAATAATTATGTATAATGTAATTGAGAACACCGGACCGCAGAGAGAAAGAAAAATTATGCAGACATTACATTCCGATGTAGTATTGTGGTATTTTATATTGTCATTAATAAAATTAATGACAATCATACAAATAGTCACAGATAACATCTTTGTATGATAGTCCTAAATATTTAATTCTTAAGAAGTAGAAACAATCAATAAGCTCTACACACCGTAATTCTACTAGTCAAAACAAATAACAACACTACAACAACATAATGTTAGTGGTATACTTTTAAGTTAGTCCAATGACCAGACTAGCAAGGATGGCCTCACTTCAATTACAAGACTATGATCATGACCTTAGTACCACTGTGTTAAGGGAAATGTGTAAAACTGTTGTTACAGGGGGAGATTAGAAATTTTAGTCACCTATAACCTTTCTCTACAACAAAATGTTAGAGGAAGTACCTAGGGATTTGTACATATCATTAAAGGCATTATTTACTTATAAAAAAACGTCATGTTAAAGTAAGTAAAGCGACTATTATTAAACTTTTTGTTTCATATTGTGGAGCAAAGTAAAGGTACAAGTCATATGGGTGTGGTTTTAACATTGTAAATATTTGTAGAATTCATATGAACCTACTATAAAAATAACTGTCCAATCCCATTTATATATGAAGTCTATTGTATATGACATTTAGAAACTTAAATTACCACTGTTTTATATATAGTATATGTAGTATTGTATTATGGTCATAATAGTTTAAAGATATACTTTAATCTTTAAATAAGCTTCATCAATTCAAAGGACTCATTGTAGCAGTAATTAAATTCAATAGTTGGCTATGTGCATTGACAGTTACTTCGTGTAACTTATTTCATCCCTTATTCTATTTGTCAACTTCAAAAGATACATTTAAATCCAAACTATGAAAACACATGCAGTTAATGCATATATAGTCCAAAACAATCTTAGACCAAAAGAGCAAAAGATGCATGTTATGTAAATAGCATCTGTTGTCCATGAAGTGGAATGTACAGACCTCAATGAGTGTGGGTTATTACGTATTATGACAATGTTTATAGCCTATCAATTAATGTGAATTTTTGTATCATATACTGTACTTAAACTACACACAGTACACATTATAACATTATAAAGTTTGTTTGTATCTGCTTCAGAATATGGTTGTCAAAAGCCCTACAAGTTGTACGTGCATATATAGTCCAGACAATCGTCTTGACTTAACTATGTATACAAGTTGTTTTGTATCATAATTGATTATGATCCAGTAATAAATGCGTGGTGGAAAAAAAAAATGAATGATGAATATGACACAGATTTTAGCATCTTTGTAGAACATCGTCTACTATAAAGTATTTCTTACTTCAAATAAGAAAAATATAATTTGTTAATATCAAAGTGATATTATTCATGTACACAGAACATTTCATATTGCTGGATGTAACCACAACCTTAGTTTACATAGTCTTGACCTCCCAGCTATGGCTGCAGTCAGCGTGAACTAAGTGAGTTTATATAACAGAAAAAGATTTCGAGTGCTCTATATCTTACATTGGTTTATTTTAGATGTTAGTGATTAAAGGATATCAATGTGCGCTTTGAAACTAGGCTATCTTCCCCAAATGATAGATGGTCTCCTCTTGGTCTACAACTGGGTCTACTACAACCTACTCTGTCAAGCATTAGAACCAAGTACGCGAGATGATCCAGAGAACTGGTCTTCAAGAGAGTTTAAATCTGTGGTTAAGTAAGTTTGCTGACAATGTTAGCTAAGAGTGGAGGTGCTACATTTGGACTCACTAGCTAGTGCTCTGAAAAGAGTGGGCAAGTTTTTTACAGGCAGCTAAAAAATAAAGGACTTTAGTAAGTAACATATTATTATTTTAATAGTATGTTCATATTATTAATAGATGACACTGATATATCGAGTTTAAGAAAGAGAAAATGAGATGTTCAAAAGAACAATGGAATTAGAACAAAAACATGAAAAACTTGATTTGGATACAGGTATAAATTAGTGTTAGTAGTACAATATAATATTTATATTTATTATTTATTTTAAACTCTTTCAGCTTGTCCAATTGTTACAGACAAACACTCTGATAGGATCTCATCACTTGCCACTTCCTATAGAGATTGTTCAGATGTTATACTACAGAGAGAGTGATCTCTAAAGAGACATTAGATGAAGTCCAAAAGATTGGGATATGTATTGGAGATGGTCCACTGAGAGCACTATTTAGCTACAGTATCTGAGGATCCCAACATGTTAAAGGTATTCAGTAGCATCTTATGAAATCTGAACAAACAGTAACTGTTGCTAAATGATATACTCAAAGAGTATGGTAAGTAATTTTTTTATAGCTACTTTAATCTACTAATATTTTGTAGATCAAACATTTCCTTTCCTTCCCAAATCAAACTTCATCAGACATACCAACACTATTTTGTTCATATGACAGCAACCTTTGGAATCGCCTAATGGGGGTCAGCAATGTTGCACCTCTTATTGAAACTAGTATTATTCCTTCACTGAAAGATTTGTGCAACGATATCTTTGGAGATGCTTTCCCGGGCGGCTAAACCGCTCAATGTCAACAGCGAAATCATTGTATGATGTCATTATCTTGTACAAGATAAATGTACCATTATTAATATTTGCTGTTTGAATTTGTTGTTGATTATTACAAACTTTCACTGAGGCTAAATTACTCATCACCGAATTCAAGATGGCAGTTGTTAGCTGCCTTTTGTGAAAATGTAAAGTTAATATATGCCTTAAACAGAAACTTCAAGTTAGTTTCACATTCTCATCATCTCATCTGTGAATCAATTGAGTTTGTATTGGAGTGGGAGGTAGACAAATATACTCCTCAAAAAACACATTTAAAGATTTGCTGTCAAAAGCTTTGAAGATATGGCAGAGTCTGTCCAAGTTCGAGTTTATGAATGAAGTCAACTCTATCATTGTTACCTGCTATGCTCCACCCATATGATGGATATTCTATCTATTAGTGACATAGGCAAATGAAATCTTGACTTATTGAAGGAGATGGAATTGGCTCAAGTTAACAATAGGCTATGACATCATTTATGATAAACATCAAAGAGACAAGGTAAGAGATGATAGCATATTAACAACATTACTACATGTGTGTTTATTGATATATATAGGAGTTTTTAGACCTATTGTATAAAAAGAGAACACAAGGAGTTAAGAAGTCAACTTGAACTACGACACAACCATCAAGTAAAAAGATGACTTTACAAATATCATCTATTGTCCAACAAAGTGAAGGTATTTGTCCAAAAAAATTATCATGTATCAATAATCACTGTTTTATTTAATAGCTGTCTATTATATGATATATCTGATTTAAAATTCAATGTTTCTATGTAGAAAAGAAAACAAATGAAAAGAAAAAACAATCAAAGATTTGACATACATTTGAAAGGAAGGAAGGTATTATTAATACAATAGCTATCACTAACATAGTCTGTGTTACTGATTTATCAATACATAATTATAATTAATAATTATTTTATTATTAAGGAAGAGTTACTGTCAGTGTCTACAGAGAGACAAAAAGAGTTGGAGACACTACAGGAAGTGACAGCATCATTGATGTTACGATTAGAGAGAGAAAACAAACATTTGAGACATTAAGGCAGAGCTTAAAAGGTAGTTGGTATTAGTGACGTCGACTTCTCATTATATGACATTGTTACTAGATCTAACATTCAGGACCAAGGCAGTAACTAATCAAGGACGTTGAGAGGAAACACAAACAAAATCTAGCCAAGGAGAGTCCACACATTTAACTACTACAGGTAACCACAAAATTTTTATAGTGTAAATTATATTCATAATTCGCGAAACACAATAATATAATCATATAATATATAAAAAAATGAATTCCATAGTTACGTACACTCCCTTAGTGCAGTTATAAGAGATTGAGTTATGAGTATGAGAAGATCTATAAAATGTTTAATTAATTGTTTCTCATATTACATATATAATGTGACTATCATCTACGTCATGTGTACCATTTAATATGATTAGATGGAGTTACATGTCACACTAATGAAGACTAGGAACAAGAATTATTTGAAGAGCAAATAGTAAAGACTACCTTGTTACTGGTAGTATGGGGTGAGACTAAAGGTATTCAGTATCGAAAAAATAGTTACCATAGAAATAATTTAGAATGGTCAAGTTGAAGCTAGTTTAACAAAAGAGATTTGTTTAGTTAAAGACTAAATGAAGGTTTTGTAAAACAAAAAACAAGAAAGGAAAAGAAGCAAATATTTAGAAGAAACATTAAGAGCTGTTTGAGATCCTGCACTTTTTTAGATCAAAGCAGTTTTCAGCCCGCCCCTATAAAAAACAATGGGTTTGAGCTCAAAACTATGAAAAACAATGACTATAGTATGGACAAAAACCAAACTTTTCCTTTAAGAAAGGAGGGCCATAAAAATATCGTTCATAACTGTATAAATTACATATTTAAGATTAATAATCAAGAAAAGTCAAATCAATTGATAAACTCATTTTTTGTAATCCTTTACTTTTGTTTATATTATTAACATTAATTTCGACTTAACCCACCCAAAAATTAACCATTCCATGACAACATTATAGGAAGAAATAATTTCCTCGGTTAACAAACAATCCAAAACTCAATTCTGAACTAAAAAATGGTAATAATGTTTCAATACACATAAAGGAATTGTAGTTTGTCACCTATATTCAGTAACTTGACCACAAAGACAAGACAAACTCAGATGTTCATTCAGCTCATCTTTTATGAAATATTAAAATGAAATTCAACCTTTCACTTATATTTGAAGAAAAGTACATGTTGCTGACAACCGACTTATGGGCTAACCTTAAAACCAACAAGAGAAAGGTTAATTTAAAGTATTCAGTAAATTCCACCAAATAGTATAGCTTAAGAAGGGATTGGAAAGGAACGTGATCCCATAGAGGAATGAAACATTCAAAAAGCATCCGGTCAAAAAAAACAATTAATTTTTTATTACGACATTGTAAACTAGAAACAACCTTACCTATTGTATTACTCTACAAGAATAGGTTATTTTTAATTTATTCAACAATTGACAATATTTTCTTTATATTTTATTAAAAAAGTAATAATACGACTTCCCTTTTAAAATTATTTTTTTTTCGAGAAAAATGGCATAAAAAATCTTTTGCGCTCTTTCTTCTTACAATATTTTACTAAAAGGTTAGGATGAATTATTTAGAACCAATAAGAAAAACATTGGTTAGACTTTTTAGTTATAAAGTCGCGATTTTATGGAAACCACTAAAACAACATAAATAAGGTAATTTTGGGACTAAGCTTGTTTAAGTTATTGGAAATTAAATTACAAGCTTGTCATCTAAAGACAAAAGATTTCTGTGTTGGTTTAGGTTTTATTATTACTTTGGAATCTCCGTATTTAGTAAGAACAAATAGGATATTCTACAATAATTTAAATAATTTTTTTAAATGGTAAGGACTGTTATAGAAAGCACAGATCAATTTAATTTTAATGTATTTTCCAATGCAAAGTTTAATTTATTATTCATGTCCTTTCCATTTTCTTGTTGGGAAGAGAGGATTCCATTCCTTGGGATTATTGCCTAATAATCAAGACAGGTCATTATTAGATTGGTTGAAAAGCGAACAATCCCCGGTTGGCCACACTTAAAAAGATATGATTTTCAATTTTTGTGTTCAGTGGGTGGATTACTTGGAATGTAGAAGGTATGTGAATTATATTGTATAATTTTGT
>NW_024535776.1:0-10810 GCF_016097555.1 Gigantopelta aegis
ATGACGATAATTGCCTCATATACCGACTTTCAGAAAGTGTTCTGATATTTATAGGGTGGAGGAGACCTTATGTGAGTGGTCCCTATCCATTATGTACTAAAAACTTTGTTTATTCTACTACTTATGATTAACCGTTTGGAAAAAATAATTTTTGGAAATTCCGGCCCCAAAATTATTTTTTTCACTTATTCACCAAATATTTGGGCCAGGGACTAAAATAAATGTGCCTATAATTCGCCCACGCAGAGCGTACATACGATAATTATTTTTGCCTTTAGATGTACACATTTTATTTGAAGGGGTGGGGTGAGGTAGATGTCAGAACACATATATAAGTGTTTTCTCCACTGTGGTGCCTTATTGTATGGCGATAATTGCCTCATATACCGACTTCCAGAAACTGTTCTGATATTTATAGGGTGCATGAGTCCTTATCTGAGTGATCCCTGTGCATTATATACGAAAAACTTTGTTTATTCTACTACTTATGACTCGCCGTTCGGAATAGTCTTATTCAACTTACTGTGCTAGCACAACAAATATGCTATTCAACCTGAGTCATACCTACACACTGCAGAATTATCTCCCTTGCCGGATATGCGCAATGCTATCCTTGCACGGGCTACCTGTAACTTCATTCTCAATTCTGCAGTCCACCTGTTAACACCTGTTAAGCTTTGGCAAAAAGTTTTCTTTACTTGTAATTTTGTGTTTGTTTTTTTGGTTGAACTTGACATACGGTTGGTAGTTGGGAATTCTGTGTTGAATTTACCATGTCCGACGCGAGTTCGTTGACAGCTAGCGCACGGAAAGTTTGTGCGCGAGATGGTTGTCCATTTCTTTTACGACGTAAAGACACACACGTGTTGTGTCCGGACTGTCGGTCTTGTTCTCAAGACCGTCAGTGTGAGATCTGCGCCACGTGGTCTCCTGACCAGTGAGTTCGGTTCGGTTCGCAGACTCAGGTTTCGGGTACCAGCAAAATCTTGTCGTCTGCTTCGGCAGTAGTCGGCAAGTCGGACTTAGTGGGTAGGTCCCATAAGTCTGTAGACACTTCTAAAAGTGTCCGGAAAGGGGGGAAACACAAGGGTGTTTCTTCTTCGGTCCGTGTTACGAGTACAGTTACAGATACTTCGGGAGCGCCCCCCCGGGCTCCTATTGTGACCGTGGTACGTGAGCCGTCTTCGTTAGTGACGGCGCCTTCTTCTGTTTGTGTGGCTTCGTCGCGGGCGTCGCCATCGTCGTTACGGTTACCTTTACAAACAGAAGGGGGGCAGGGTGGAGTCGTCGCGGCACCGGTTTTGACGACTTCATCGGTTACCGAGCACATGCACTCCGTTGTGCATAGGTCCACTGCTTCGTCCGCAGAGCAGGTGGCCCCGACTTTGCCTTCGATTGCTGACAGTCGCTTCGGCACCTCAGCATTCTCAAGGCCCGAGGAGAGTTCTGCCAGTTTGCTTCGAACTGAGCCAGTTGTTCCGATGCCGGGATCCGTCTCTGATGGCATCCCGACCGATGTTTACCGTTGGGTGGAGGACTCATCCCGTTTGGGTCCTCCGTTTGCATATGTTTACCCCAAGGGTCCGGTGACTTCGGTAGCAACGGACATCTCCTCACAGTTTGCACCGTCTTTGGTCCCTACCTCTTCGACTTTACTCGATAGAGGACGAGGTTCGCGCAGATACCCCTCGGTTGGGGGTACTCTGTGGCCGCAAACTCCGACCGTTCCGCACTTGGTGCAGGAACGACCGTTAGGCTTTCAGGAAACGTTGTTTCGGAGTTTTGTGGAATTTTTGAACGCTTCGCTTCAGTTGGGATCATTGCTTTCGCAGACGGGACCGACGGGTGCGGCTCCCATTCCCCCCCCCCCCCTGGTTTTCCGCCAAAACCAGCAGAAACTGCGTCTCGACAGCAGTTTGACGATGCAGTTAGGGATTGTCGTTCGGTTCCTATTGTTTCCGTCTCGGGAGACGCTGCCCCAGGGGCGTCTCGATTAGGGGGAGGAGTCCATATCGATCTTCGGGATCCAGTGGACAGTGACCTGGCTTCAGAGGAAGCGTCGGTTGGACCGGATTCTGTCGCTGACCCAGCTCTCTCTCACTTCGGTTCGGAAGTAGAGGAGGAGTGCGATTATCCGGCGGTTCTGGCTTTTGTCAGGGACCAGGTCCGACAGGTATGCGGGGACGCTATACCTCAGGTTGAGGCCCAGCCTACATTCAAGGGTGTCTCCTTCGGGAACCGTTCTTTGAATTTGGTCACTCCTCGTGAGGAGTCGGGTTTACCACTTGCACAGGAGGCGCACAG
The DNA here is from genome assembly GCF_016097555.1 of Gigantopelta aegis. NCBI lineage: Eukaryota > Metazoa > Mollusca > Gastropoda > Neomphalida > Peltospiridae > Gigantopelta > Gigantopelta aegis. Next base: position 2,305 of record NW_024535776.1, read on the forward strand.
TTCACTTTGTGACATTGATGTGTTGATCACTGGCAGTGATCGTATCCTGGGAGTGGGTGTTGATGAGTACCCAACGGCACTGCCTACGGGGAAAATCCTAACGGGAGCGCGCATTTTTCGTGCCGACTCCTATGAGACGTTGGGGGCGGATTTTCTCGAACATCCGGCGGTCGTTCCCGCTAGTGTCCGAGCCGCTTGTTCCCCATCGCCGCATGTGTCATTGCCAATCGCGGATCTGGAATCGTTCGAACGGCTGGCTAAGTCGATGTTCCAGGTTAATAACCATTTAGGTACGTTCCTATTTGGCTTGGATAAGGCTGTCGAGAGCCTTCCCGCGATAGCGAAAGGCTGTTTGGAGGCTGCGTCAAAAGCCTCTAAGCATATCGCTCAGTTATCTGGCCGATTGTTTGCGAACAGTCTTTTGTTACGGCGTGACCATTACCTGGCGGGTTTGAGTGCGTCAAACGTTGCGAAGACGTTTTTTTCGTACACGTTCGGTACGGGAAAATTTACTTTTCGGTCCCGATTTTAATATTGTCCTAGACAAGGATTTGTCGCGACCAGTCCCGAACACTCGACCCTCAACCTCTGGTAAACGTCGGTCCACGTTTTCGGGGTTCAAGCCTCCTCCTGTAAAAAAGGCTGCTTTTTTACAGTCGGCTCAGATCCCTAGGGTTCCTGACACTAGGAGGCAACCAGGTAACAACCCGTCTTCCGCTAAGCGAGGACGCAAACGTCGTACTGCGTTCCGTTCTCAGTCCACCAAAGGCGTTGCGCCTACGGGTGGTAAGCGGTTGGGGTGAGGGTACGTGAACGATCGGCAGTTGCTTTCGGAGGTACCGTTAGCAAACATACCCGTGGGGGGCAGGCTCCGCCATTTCCTTCGAAATTGGTGCAAGCTGCCTGGTCTCGACCCCTGGGTTCTGTCGGTCGTTCGACACGGTTACAAAATACCCTTTTCTTCGAGCCCCCCTCTTACTTCCACTCCGAGAATGCCGCCGTTACCGTCCGCGGATCGGCGCGTTTTAGTGGAGAGTATGATTGCCGAGTTTCTCGACAAAGGGGCCATCCAGAGAGTCAGTCTGGACACTCCGGGATTTTATTCTCATCTTTTCTTCGCCCGGAAGAAAAATGGGGAATGGAGATCAATCCTAAATTTGAAGCCACTGAACGTCTACGTCGATGTTCCTTCCATGAAAATGGAAACGGTTCATTCGGTCCGGAACCTGCTTCAAATTGGGGAGTGGGCTGTGTCGATCGATCTGAAAGACGCATACCTCCATGTCCCGGTGCACAAGGCGTTTTGGAAGTTTCTGCGCTTCCTGTTCGACGGGAAAGCGTACGAGTTTCGTGTGCTTCCGTTCGGTTTGGCGACGAGTCCCCATGCTTTTACACGTGTGGTAAAAGCGGTGGTAGGTCATGTTCATTTGTTAGGGGTTCGAATGCATACCTATCTGGACGATTGGTTGATCCCAGCTTCGTCGCAACAGGAGTGTCAGACCAATGTCGGGTTGGTTTTGGACACGATCCTCCAATTGGGTTTTATTCCCAATTGGGTGAAATCGGAGTTAACGCCGGCTCAGATTTTCACATATCTCGGAGTGGTCTTCGATCTTGTGGTAGCGTCGGTTCGTCCCACCGATGCGCGTGTCCACAATTTCCAAACGTCGGCGCGACGTTTGATGGGGGAGCAAAGTACTACGGTACGATCTCTCCACGTGGTGTTGGGCCACCTCGAATCTCTGGCCTCATTGATCGTGCGGTTCAGACGATTCAAACGACCACTCCAGTGGCATTTGTCCCCACGGTGGGACGGTCACAATTGGGACACGATAGTGCCTCTGGGCCCATGGTTCACTCATCCGATACAGGAGTGCCTGTCGGACAAGTGCATGTCCCTATCGGTTCCGTTGCACCCCCCTGCTCCGGATCTGATCCTGTTCACGGATGCGTCGCTGCACGGGTACGGGGCGCATCTGTTGGATCAACACATTTCAGGGGTATGGAATCTCTCCGAGAGGAAGCTTCATATCAACTGTTTGGAGATGGAGGCAGTGCATCGTGCCTGTCTTCATTTCCGGTGTGTTCTTCGACACCGTCGAATTCTGTTGAGATGCGACAATACGTCGGTAGTGGCATATCTCAATCGTTGGGGTGGAACCAAATCGGAGACTTTGGGTCGCAAAGCTCTTGCGATTTTGGAATTCTGCGACCAACTAGGGACCACTCTGTGGGCGAAACACATTCCTTCATCGGTGAATGTGTTAGCAGATGCCCTCAGTCGACATACCCCTGTTCAGACGGAGTGGATGTTGAACAAAGGGGTGGTCGCAGCGGTTCTTCGGGTGTGGGGCAGTCCACAGGTGGACATGTTTGCCACACGGTTGAACAACCAATTGCCGGTGTTCGTGTCCCCGGTACCGGATACATTGGCGTTGGAGTACGACGCGTTAAGTATGGATTGGACGGGACTGGATTTTTATGCCTTCCCTCCTCCTGTCTTACTCGGCAAGGTGTTGACCAAAGTGGTCCAAGAACCTTGTCACGTGACGTTGATAGCTCCTCTGTGGGTGGCGCAGCCCTGGTTTCCACAGCTCCTGTCACTGTTAGTGGCAGTCCCATTCCGATTACCAGTGTTGTCCGATCTACTCAGCCAGCGACTGAGTCAGACGGTGTGGCATCCGAAGCCGGAGGTCTTCCGGTTTCACGCGTGGAGGTTATCAGGGCTTCCTTGCGACGCAGAGGTTTTTCGACAAGAATTGCGCATCTCGTCTCTTCAGCAAAGCGCAATTCTACCGAGTCGGTTTATCAGTGTCACTGGCGTATGTGGGTTCGTTGGGCGAACGCACGGGATTTCGATCCCTTATCGCCTACTGTCAACGATTTAGCGGAGTACTTTCTGGCGTTGGTCCAAGAAAGGAAACTTAAAGTCACGACAGTGAAAAGTCACAGAGCTGCGATTTTCACTACTCTTAAACAGTGTGGATGTCGTGACTTTTCTACCAACTTGGTGTTGCATGATTTACTTAAATCATTACAATCCACGGTTGAACGACCTTCCATTATTCCGAAATGGAATGTCTTTCTGGTGTTGCATGCTCTTAAGGGTGCGCCTTATGAGCCGTTGAGGTTTGCTAGTCTTCGTGCCTTGACATGGAAGACTCTGTTTCTGGTTTCACTGGCAGCTTGTCGTCGGATCAGTGAGATACATGCTTTTTTGCATGATTTGGTTGATTACAATTCGGACGGGTCTGTCACTTTACGTACCGACCCTATCTTTGTTGCTAAAAACCAGTCTCCAGGGGAAGAGTTTCCACCTACTGTCATTCACAGTTTATCTCGTACACTGTCATCTGATAACTCGGATAGACTTCTTTGCCCGGTGAGAGCATTGAAGTATTATTTGCAGCGTACGAAAAACCGGCGGCAGGGTAAAAAGAGATTGTTTATTTCTTATACCATTAGGCCGGGTGATGTCACAAAAAATGCTTTGTCTCGATGGATAGCAGCTACCATCAAGCTAGCATATGAGATGGCGGGTGATCATGTGTTACGGAATTTCTCTGTTAAACCGCATGAGATCCGAGCCATTTCTGCTTCCCTGAATTTTCATGACTCTTTAGATATTATAAAGGTCATGAATGCAGGGGTTTGGAAAGGACGGCACACTTTTGACCGTTTCTATTTCCGGGATATGGCGGTTGGTCCTGACGGTACGCGTAGGATCCAGACAGTCATTGCGGCTCAACACGTCGTGTCTGTGCGCAGGGCAACGGAAAGGGGTCGACCTCTTTTCCGTCCGACTGCCATCGATTCACGCTTCGGACATGTTTAACACTCCACCCTTTTCTGAGGGATGGGGTTTTTTGTAGTGTTGTCTACCATTTCCTCTCCCTGGGGAGATGTTTTTCCTCCCTTTCATGGGGATGAGTTTTTCTTTTGGGAAGCCCCTTTTTATTCCCAAAAGTTTTTGACTCCTTGTTACCGTATGTCGTGGTTCGTCCTATCTCCATGTCATTACTTCAAAGGAGCTTTTTGGGTACGGGTAAGTCCTCTATTTTCTTACCTCCTCCCATTAATGTTGAATTCACGTGCTCTAACGGTGTCATTGCACGTCCGTTATAGCATATTTGTTGTGCTAGCACAGTAAGTTGAATAAGACTATTAGAAAATTTGTTTCTAATTTTCATTATTATTCATACTTACCTAGTGCTAGCACAACAAACTATACCTCCCACCCACCCCTATGAGGCTTTCCCTCGGTGGGTGGACTTTGAACCGAGAATGAAGTTACAGGTAGCCCGTGCAAGGATAGCATTGCGCATATCCGGCAAGGGAGAGAATTCTGCAGTGTGTAGGTATGACTCAGGTTGAATAGCATATTTGTTGTGCTAGCACTAGGTAAGTATGAATAATAATGAAAATTAGAAACAAATTTTCTAAAAAAAATCAATTTTAAAAAATTCGGCCCCAAAATTAATTTTTTCACTTATTAACCAGATATTTGGGCCAGGCACTGAAAGAAATGTGCCTATAATTCGTCCACTCAGTGCGTACATACGATACATACATTTCCTTTTATATGTACACATTTTATGTGAAGGGGTGGGGTGAGGTAGATGTCAGAACACATGCATAAGTGTTTTCACCACTATGGTGCGTTATTGTATGACGATAATTTCCTCATGTACCGACTTCCAGAAGTGTTCAAATATTTATAGGGTGGAGGAGGCCATATGTGATTGGTCCCTATCCATTATGTACCAAAAACTTTGTTTATTCTACAACTTATGACTCACCGTTCGGCAAAAATCAATTTTGGAAAATTCGGCCCCAAAATTATTTTTTTCACTTATTCACCAAATATTTGGGCCAGGGACCACAATAAATGCGCCTATAATTCGCCCACGCAGTCCGTATATATGATACATACATTTGCCTTTAGATGTACACATTTTATTTGGAGGGTTGGGGTGAGGTAGATGTCAGAACACATATATAAGTGTTTTCTCCACTGTGGTGCGTTATTGTATCACGATAATTGCCTCATATACCGACTTCCACAAAGTGTTCTGATATTTATAGGGTGCATGAGTCCTTATGTGAGTGATCCCTGTGCATTATATACGAAAAACTTTGTTTATTCTACTACTTATGACTCGCCGTTCTGAAAAAATCAATTTTAGAAAATTCGGCCCCAAAATTATTTTTTTTCACTTATTAACCAAATGTTTGGGCCAGGGACTAAAATAAATGTGCCTATAATTCGCCCACGCGGAGCGTACATATGATACATACATTTGCCTTTAGATGTACACATTGTATTTAAAGGGGTGGGGTGAGGTAGATGTCAGAACACATGTATAAGTGTTTTCACCACTACGGTGCGTTATTATATGACGATAATTGCCTCATACACCGACTTCCACAAAGTGTTCAGATATTTATAGGGTGGAGAAGACCATATGTGAGTGGTCCCTATCCATTATGTACCAAAAACTTTGTTTATTCTACTACTTATGACTCACTGTTCGGCAAAAATCAATTTTAGAAAATTCGGTCCTAAAATTATTTTTTTCACTTATTCACCAAATATTTGGGCCAGGAACCAAAATAAATGTGCCTATAATTCACCCACTCAGTCCGTATATATGATACATACAATTGCCTTTAGATGTAAACATTTTATTTGAAGGGGTGGGGTGAGGTAGATGTCAGAACACATGTATAAGTGTTTTCACCTCCATGGTGCGTTATTGTATGACGATAATTGCCTCATGTACCGACTTCCAGAAAGTGTTCAAATATTTATAGGGTGGAGGAGGCCATATGTGATTGGTCCCTATCCATTATGTACCAAAAACTTTGTTTATTCTACAACTTATGACTCACCGTTCGGCAAAAATCATTTTTTGAAAATTCGGCCCCAAAATTATTATTTTCACTTATTAACCAAATATTTGGGCCAGGCACTGAAAGAAATGTGCCTATAATTCGTCCACTCAGTGCGTACATACGATACATATTTTTGCCTTTAGATGTACACATTGTATTTAAAGGGGTGGGGTGAGGTAGATGTCAGAACACATGTATAAGTGTTTTCACCTCTATGGTGCGTTATTGTATGACGATAATTGCCTCATGTACCGACTTCCAGAAAGTGTTCAAATATTTATAGGGTGGAGGAGGCCATATGTGATTGGTCCCTATCCATTATGTACCAAAAACTTTGTTTATTCTACAACTTATGACTCACCGTTCGGCAAAAATCAATTTTGGAAAATTCGGCCCCAAAATTATTTTTTTCACTTATTCACCAAATATTTGGGCCAGGGACCACAATAAATGCACCTATAATTCACCCACGCAGTCCGTATATATGATACATACATTTGCCTTTAGATGTACACATTTTATTTGGAGGGTTGGGGTGAGGTAGATGTCAGAACACATATATAAGTGTTTTCTCCACTGTGGTGCGTTATTGTATCGCGATAATTGCCTCATACACCGACTTCCACAAAGTGTTCTGATATTTATAGGGTGGAGGAGTCCATATGTGAATGGTCCCTATCCATTATGTACCAGAAACGTTGTTTATTCTACTACTTATGACTCACCGTTCGGCAAAAGTCAATTTTGGAAAATTCGGCCCCAAAATTATTTTTTTCACTTATTCACCAAATATTTGGGCCAGGGACCACAATAAATGCGCCTATAATTCAACCACGCAGTCCGTATATATGATACATACATTTACATTTAGATGTACACATTTTATTTGGAGGGGTGGGGTGAGGTAGATGTCAGAACACATGTATAAGTGTTTTCACCTCTATGGTGCGTTATTGTATGACGATAATTGCCTCATGTACCGACTTCCAGAAAGTGTTCAAATATTTATAGGGTGGAGGAGGCCATATGTGATTGGTCCCTATCCATTATGTACCAAAAACTTTGTTTATTCTACAACTTATGACTCACCGTTCGGCAAAAATCATTTTTTGAAAATTCGGCCCCAAAATTATTATTTTCACTTATTAACCAAATATTTGGGCCAGGCACTGAAAGAAATGTGCCTATAATTCGTCCACTCAGTGCGTACATACGATACATATTTTTGCCTTTAGATGTACACATTTTATTTGAAGGGGTGGGGTGAGGTAGATGTCAGAACACATGTATAAGTGTTTTCACCTCTATGGTGCGTTATTGTATGACGATAATTGCCTCATGTACCGACTTCTAGAAAGTGTTCAAATATTTATAGGGTGGAGGAGGCCATATGTGATTGGTCCCTATCCATTATGTACCAAAAACTTTGTTTATTCTACAACTTATGACTCACCGTTCGGCAAAAATCAATTTTGGAAAATTCGGCCCCAAAATTATTTTTTTCACTTATTCACCAAATATTTGGGCCAGGGACCACAATAAATGCACCTATAATTCACCCACGCAGTCCGTATATATGATACATACATTTGCCTTTAGATGTACACATTTTATTTGGAGGGGTGGGGTGAGGTAGATGTCAGAACACATATATAAGTGTTTTCTCCACTGTGGTGCGTTATTGTATGGCGATAATTGCCTCATATACCGACTTCCAGAAACTGTTCTGATATTTATAGGGTGCATGAGTCCTTATGTGAGTGATCCCTGTGCATTATAGACGAAAAACTTTGTTTATTCTACTACTTATGACTCGCCGTTCTGAAAAAATCAATTTTAGAAAATTGGGTCCCAAAATTATTTTTTTTCACTTATTAACCAAATGTTTGGGCCAGGGACTAAAATAAATGTGCCTATAATTCGCCCACGCGGAGCTTACATATGATACATACATTTGCCTTTAGATGTACACATTGTATTTAAAGGGGTGGGGTGAGGTAGATGTCAGAACACATGTATAAGTGTTTTCACCACTATGGTGCGTTATTGTATGACGATAATTGCCTCATACACCGACTTCCACAAAGTGTTCAGATATTTATAGGGTGGAGAAGACCATATGTGATTGGTCCCTATCCATTATGTACCCAAAACTTTGTTTATTCTACAACTTATGACTCACCGTTCGGCAAAAATCATTTTTTGAAAATTCGGCCCCAAAATTATTATTTTCACTTATTAACCAAATATTTGGGCCAGGCACTGAAAGAAATGTGCCTATAATTCGTCCACTCAGTGCGTACATACGATACATATTTTTGCCTTTAGATGTACACATTTTATTTGAAGGGGTGGGGTGAGGTAGATGTCAGAACACATATATAAGTGTTTTCTCCACCGTGGTGCGTTATTGTATGGCGATAATTGCCTCATATACCGATTTCCAGAAACTGTTCGGATATTTATGTGGTGCATGAGTCCTTATGTGAGTGATCCCTGTGCATTATATACGAAAAACTTTCTTTATTCTACTACTTATGACTCGCCGTTCGGAATAAATCAATTTTAGAAAATTCGGCCCCAAAATTAATTTTTTCACTTATTAACCAGA
>NW_024535777.1:0-10866 GCF_016097555.1 Gigantopelta aegis
TTAAAGGACTAGAACTGGCCGTGCCTACTTTCCGCACACAATCACCGTTCACAGTTTAGGCACTAGAACTTGCCCATCAGCCCCGTATCCTGTTGTCACAGTTACAGGACTGGAACCCTGGCACTACCTGCTGTTCCACGTCCGAAACCCTTACCCAGTTTTTGCTCTTGAACAGGGCCTGGCAGCTATCATACACTCCAACAACGAACCCAGTTAAAGGATTGGAACTGGCCTGCCTGCTGTCCACACCCAATCACCATTTACAGTTTACGCACTAGAACTGGCCCAGCATGGTGTCAACGTCCGAACCCCGTACCCTGTTTTCGCTCTCTATCCGGGTCTGGCATCTATCAAACACCCCAACCCCATACCCAGTTAAAGGACTAGAACTGGCGGTGCCTACTTTCCACACCCAATCGCCATTCACAGTTTGCGCACCAGAACTTGCCCTGCCTGCTGTCCATGCCCCAACCCAGTATTCTGTTTTCGCAATTGAACCAACACTGGCATCTGCCACACACCCGAACCTAATACCCAGTTACATAACTGGAACTGGCCCTACCTGCTGTCTACACAAGAACCCCTAACCTAGTTGGCACGCTTGAACTGGCCTTGCCTGCTGTGCACGTCCGAAACCCTTACCCAGTTTTCGCTCTTGAACCGGGCCTGGCAGCTATCATACACCGCAACCCCGTACCCAGTTAAAGGACTGGAACTGTCCCTGTCTGCTGTCCACACCCAATCACCATTTACAGTTTACGCACTATAACTGGACCAGCATGGTGTCCACACACGAAACCCTAACCTAGTTGGCTCGCTTGAACTGGCCTTGCCTGCTGTGCATGTCCGAAACCCTTCCCCAGTTTTCTCTCTTGAACCGGGCCTGGCAGCTATCATACACCCCAACCCCATACCCAGTTAAAGGACTAGAACTGGCTGTGCCTGCTTTCCACACCCAATCACCATTCACAGTTTATGCACTAGAACTGGCCCTGCCTCCTGTCCATACCCCAGCCCCGTATCCTGTTGTCACAATTGAACTGGCCCTAACATCTGTCACACACCCCAACCCTATAACCAGTTACAGGACTGGAACTGGCACTAGCTGTTGTCCACGTCCGAAACCCTTACCCAGTTTTCGCTCTTGAACTGGGCCTGGCAGCTATCATACACTCCAACCACGAACCCAGTTAAAGGACTGGAACTGGCCCTGCCTGCTGTTAACACCTAATAACCATTTACACTTTACGCACTAGAACTGGCCCAGCATGGTGTCAACGTCCGAACCCCGTTCCTTGTTTTCGCTCTCTATCCTGGCCTGGCCTCTATCAAACACCCCAACCCCATACCCAGTTAAAGGACTAGAACTGGCTGTGCCTGCTTTCCACACCCAATCACCATTCACAGTTTACGCACTAGAACTGGCCCTGCCTGCTGTCCATGCCCCAGGCCCGTATCCTGTTTTCACTATTGAACTGGCCCTGACATCTGTCACACACCCCAACCCTATACCCAGTTAAAGGACTGGAACTGGCCCTGTCTGCTGTCCACACCCAATCACCATTTACAGTTTACGCACTATAACTGGCCCAGCATGGTAGCCACGCCCGAACCCCGTACTCTGTTTTTGCTCTCTAACAGGGCCTGTCATCTATCTAACACCCCAACCCCATACCCAGTTAAAGGACTGGAACTGGCCCTGCCTGCTGTCGACACCCAATCACCATTTACAGTTTATTCACTAGAACTGGCCCAGCATAGTTAGTGTCCACGCCCGAACCCCGTACCCTGTTTTCGCTATCTAACCGGGCCTGGCATCTATCAAACACCCCAACACCATACCCAGTTAAAGGACTAGAACTGGCCTTGCCTGCTTTCCACATCCAATCACCATTTACAGTTTGCGCACCAGAATTGGCCCTACCTGCTGTCCATGCCCCAAACCGTATTCTGTTTTTGCTATTGAATTGGCCCTGGCATCCTTCACACACCCCAACCCATTTAAGAGGACTGGAACTGGCCATGCCTGCCCTCTACACAAGAACCCCTTACCTAGTTGGCACGCTTGAACTGGCCCTGCCTGCTGTCCACGTCCCAAACCCGTACCCAGTTTTCGCTCTTGAACCGGTACTGGCAGGTGTCACACACCCCAACCCCATTCCAAATTAAAGAACTGGAACTGGCCCTGCCTACTTTCCACACCCAATCATTATTCACAGCGTACGCACTAGAACTGGCCCTGCCTGTCGTCCATGCACAAACCCCGTACTCAGTTTTCACCCTTGAACCGGGCCTGGCAACTATCGCAGACCCCAACCGCACACACAGTAATAGTACTAATGTCCACACCCAATCACCATTCACAGTTTGCGCACGATAACTGGCCATGCCTGCTGTCTACACAAGAACCCCTTACCTAGTTGCCACGCTTGAACTGGCCCTGCCTGCTGTCCACGTCTGAACCTCTTACCCAGTTTTCGCTCTTGAACCGGGCCTGGCAGACATCATACACCCCAACCCCGAACCCAGTTAAAGGACTGGACCTGGCCCTGCCTGCTGTCTACACCCAATCACCATTTACAGTTTACGCACTATAACTGGCCCAGCATGGTGTCCACGCCCGAACCCCGTACTCTGTTTTCGATCTCTAACCGGGCCTGGCATCTATCTAACACCCCAACACAATACCCATTTAAAGGACTGGAACTGGCCCTGCCTGCTGTGGACACCCAATCACCATTTACAGTTTATTCACTAGAACTGGCCCGTCATAGCTAGTGTCCACGTCCGAACCCCGTACCCTGTTTTCGCTCTCTAACCGGGACTGGCATCTATCAAACACTCCAACCCCATACCCAGTTAAAGGACTAGAACTGGCCGGGCCTACTTTCCACACACAATCACCATTCACAGTTTATGCACTAGAACTGGCCCTGCCTCCTGTCCATGCCCCAGGCCCGTATACTGTTTTCACTATGGAACTGGCCCTAACATCTGTCACACACCCCAAACCTATACCCAGTTACAAGACTGGAACTGGCCCTGCCTGCTGTCCATGTCCGAAACCCTTACCCAGTGTTGGCTCTTGAACCGGGCCTGGCAGCTATCATACACTCCAACCCCATACCCAGTTAAAGGACTGGAACTGACCCTGTGTGCTGTCCACACCCAATCACCATTCACAGTTTACGCACTAGATCTGGTCCTGCACCGTAACCCCGTACACAGTTGACACGCTTGAACTGGCCCTGACTGCTGTCCACGTCCTAACCCCGTACCCAGTTTTCGCTCTTGAACCGGGCCTGGCAGCTATCATACACCCCAACCCCGTACCCAGTTAAAGGACTAGAACTGGCCGTGCCTACTTTCCACACACAATCACCATTCACAGTTTATGCACTAGAACTGGCTCTGCCTCCTGTCCATACCCCAGCCCCGTATCCTGTTGTCACAATTGAACTGGCCCTAACATCTGTCACACACCCCAACCCTATAACCAGTTACAGGACTGGAACTGGCACTAGCTGTTGTCCACGTCCGAAACCCTTACCCAGTTTTCGCTCTTGAACTGGGCCTGGCAGCTATCATACACTCCAACCACGAACCCAGTTAAAGGACTGGAACTGGCCCTGCCTGCTGTCCACACCCAATAACCATTTACACTTTACGCACTAGAACTGGCCCAGCATGGTGTCAACGTCCGAACCCCGTACCTTGTTTTCGCTCTCTATCCTGGTCTGGCCTCTATCAAACACCCCAACCCCATACCCAGTTAAAGGACTAGAACTGGCCGTGCCTACTTTCCACACCCAATCACCATTCACAGTTTGCGCACCAGAACTGGCCCTGCCTGCTGTCCATGCCCCAACCCAGTATTCTATTTTTGCAATTGAACCAACACTGGCATCTGTCACACACCCCAACCCAATACCCAGTTACATAACTGGAACTGGCCCTGCCTGCTGTCTACACAAGAACCCCTAACCTAGTTGGCACGCTTGAACTGGCCTTGCCTGCTGTGCACGTCCGAAACCCTTACCCAGTTTTCGCTCTTGAACCGGGCCTGGCAGCTATCATACACCGCAACCCCGTACCCAGTTAAAGGACTGGAACTGGCCCTGTCTGCTGTCCACACCCAATCACCATTTACAGTTTACGCACTATAACTGGACCAGCATGGTGTCCACACACGAAACCCTAACCTAGTTCGCTTGAACTGGCCCTGCTGTGCATGTCCGAAACCCTTCCCCAGTTTTCTCTCTTGAACCGGGCCTGGCAGCTATCATACACCCCAACCCCATACCCAGTTAAAGGACTAGAACTGGCCCTGCCTGCTTTCCACACCCAATCACCATTCACAGTTTTGCGCACTAGAACTGGCCCTGCCTCCTGTCCATGCCCCAGCCCCGTATCCTGTTGTCACAATTGAACTGGCCCTAACATCTGTCACACACCCCAACCCTATAACCAGTTACAGGACTGGAACTGGCACTAGCTGTTGTCCACGTCCGAAACCCTTACCCAGTTTTCGCTCTTGAACTGGGCCTGGCAGCTATCATACACCCCAACCACGAACCCATTTAAAGGACTGGAACTGGCCCTGCCTGCTGTCCACACCCAATAACCATTTACAGTTTACGCACTAGAACTGGCCCCAGCATGGTGTCACACACCCGAACCCCGTTCCTTGTTTTCGCTCTCTATCCTGGCCTGGCCTCTATCAAACACCCCAACCCCATACCCAGTTAAAGGACTAGAACTGGCCCTGCCTGTCGTCCACACCCAATCACCATACACAGTTTGCGCACCAGAACTGGCCCTGCCTGCTGTCGCAGCCCCAACCGTATTCACACAGTAACCAACACTGGCAATGTCACACACCCCAACAGCATACCCAGTTTGCGCACTGGAACTGGCCATGCCTGCTGTCTACACAAGAACCCTTACCTAGTTGCCACGCTTGAACTGGCCCTGCCTGCTGTCCACGTCTGAACCCCTTACCCAGTTTTCGCTCTTGAACCGGGCCTGGCAGCTATCATACACCCCAACCCCGTACCCAGTTAAAGGACTGGAACTGGCCCTGCCTGCTGTCCACACCCAATCACCATTTACAGTTTACGCACTATAACTGGCCCAGCATGGTGTCCACGCCCGAACCCCGTACTCTGCCTGCTTTCCGAGTTTTCTCTAACCGGGCCTGGCATCTATCTAACACCCCAACACAATACCCATTTAAAGGACTGGAACTGGCCCTGCCTGCTTTCCACACCCAATCACCATTTACAGTTTATTCACTAGAACTGGCCCGTCATAGCTGTGTCCACGTCCCAACCCCGTACCCTGTTTTCGCTCTCTAACCGGCCCTGGCATCTATCAAACACCCCAACCCCATACCCAGTTAAAGGACTGGAACTGGCCGGGCCTACTTTCCACACCCAATCACCATTCACAGTTTATGCACTAGAACTGGCCCTGCCACCTGTCCAACCATGTATACAGTTTTCACGCTTGAACTGGCCCTGCCTGCTGTCCACGCCAAACCCCGTACCCTGTTTTCGCTCTGGAACTGGCCCTGGCATCTGTCAAACACCCCAACCCCATACCCAGTTAAAGGACTGGAACTGACCCTGCCTGCTTTCCACACCCAATCACCATTCACAGTTTACGCACTAGAACTGGCCCACCATACCCTATACACAGTTGACAGGACTGGAACTGGCCCTGCCTGCTGTCCACGTCCGAAACCCGTACCCAGTTTTCGCTCTTGAACAGGGCCTGGCAGCTATCATACACTCCAACACGAACCCAGTTAAAGGATTGGAACTGGCCTGCCTGCTGTCCACACCCAATCACCATTTACAGTTTACGCACTAGAACTGGCCCAGCATGGTGTCAACGTCCGAACCCCGTACCCTGTTTTCGCTCTCTATCCGGGTCTGGCATCTATCAAACACCCCAACCCCATACCCAGTTAAAGGACTAGAACTGGCTGTGCCTGCTTTCCACACCCAATCACCATTCACAGTTTATGCACTAGAACTGGCCCTGCCTCCTGTCCATACCCCAGCCCCGTATCCTGTTGTCACAATTGAACTGGCCCTAACATCTGTCACACACCCCAACCCTATACCCAGTTACAGGACTGGAACTGGCACTAGCTGTTGTCCACGTCCGAAACCCTTACCCAGTTTTCGCTCTTGAACTGGGCCTGGCAGCTATCATACACTCCAACCACGAACCCAGTTAAAGGACTGGAACTGGCCCTGCCTGCTGTCCACACCCAATAACCATTTACACTTTACGCACTAGAACTGGCCCAGCATGGTGTCAACGTCCGAACCCCGTACCTTGTTTTCGCTCTCTATCCTGGCCTGGCCTCTATCAAACACCCCAACCCCATACCCAGTTAAAGGACTAGAACTGGCTGTGCCTGCTGTCCACACCCAATCACCATTCACAGTTTACGCACTAGAACTGGCCCTGCCTGCTGTCCATGCCCCAGGCCCGTATCCTGTTTTCACTATTGAACTGGCCCTGACATCTGTCACACACCCCAACCCTATACCCAGTTAAAGGACTGGAACTGGCCCTGTCTGCTGTCCACACCCAATCACCATTTACAGTTTACGCACTATAACTGGCCCAGCATGGTGTCCACGCCCGAACCCCGTACTCTGTTTTCGCTCTCTAACAGGGCCTGTCATCTATCTAACACCCCAACCCCATACCCAGTTAAAGGACTGGAACTGGCCCTGCCTGCTGTCGACACCCAATCACCATTTACAGTTTATTCACTAGAACTGGCCCAGCATAGTTAGTGTCCACGCCCGAACCCCGTACCCTGTTTTCGCTATCTAACCGGGCCTGGCATCTATCAAACACCCCAACACCATACCCAGTTAAAGGACTAGAACTGGCCTTGCCTGCTTTCCACATCCAATCACCATTTACAGTTTGCGCACCAGAACTGGCCCTACCTGCTGTCCATGCCCCAAACCGTATTCTGTTTTTGCTATTGAATTGGCCCTGGCATCCTTCACACACCCCAACCCATTTATGAGGACTGGAACTGGCCATGCCTGCCCTCTACACAAGAACCCCTTACCTAGTTGGCACGCTTGAACTGGCCCTGCCTGCTGTCCACGTCCCAACCCCGTACCCAGTTTTCGCTCTTGAACCGGTACTGGCAGGTGTCACACACCCCAACCCCATTCCAAATTAAAGAACTGGAACTGGCCCTGCCTACTTTCCACACCCAATCATTATTCACAGCGTACGCACTAGAACTGGCCCTGCCTGTCGTCCATGCACAAACCCCGTACTCAGTTTTCACCCTTGAACCGGGCCTGGCAACTATCGCAGACCCCAACCGCACACCCAGTAATAGTACTAATGTCCACACCCAATCACCATTCACAGTTTGCGCACGATAACTGGCCATGCCTGCTGTCTACACAAGAACCCCTTACCTAGTTGGCACGCTTGAACTGGCCCTGCCTGCTGTCCACGTCTGAACCTCTTACCCAGTTTTCGCTCTTGAACCGGGCCTGCCAGACATCATACACCCCAACCCCGAACCCAGTTAAAGGACTGGACCTGGCCCTGCCTACTTTCCACACACAATCACCATTCACAGTTTATGCACCAGAACTAGCCCTGCCTGCTATCCATGCCCCCGGCCCGTATCCTGTTTTCACTATTGAACTGGCCCTGACATCTGTCACACACCCCAACCCCATACCCAGTTGAAGGACTGGAACTGGCCCTGCCTGCTATCGACACCCAATCACCATTTACAGTTTATGCACTATAACTGGACCAGCATGGTGTCCACGCACAAACCCCGTACTCAGTTTTCGCTCTTGAACCGGTCCTGGCAGGTGTCACACACCCCAACCCCATACCCAGTTAAAGAACTGGAACTGGCCCTGTCTACTTTCCACACCCAATCATTATTCACAGCGCACGCACTAGAACTGGCCCTGCCTGTTGTCCACGCACAAACCCCGTACTCAGTTTTCATCCTTGAACCGGGCGTGGCAACTATCGCAGACCCCAACCCCACACCCAGTAATAGGACTAGAACTGGCCGTGCCTACTTTCCAATCACAATCACCATTCACAGTTTCGCACCAGAACTGGCCCTGCCTTGATGTCCATGCCCCAACCCCATATTCTGTTCTCGCTATTGAATTGGCCCTGGCATCCTTCACACACCCCAACCCAATACCCAGTTAAGAGGACTGGAACAGGCCATACCTGCCGTCTACACAAGAAACCTTACCTAGTTGGCACGCTTGAACTGGCCCTGCCTGCTGTCCACGTCTGAACCCCTTACCCAGTTTTCGCTCTTGAATCGGGCCTGGCAGCTATCATACACCCCAACCCCGTACCCAGTTAAAGGACTGGACCTGGCCCTGCCTGCTGTCAACACCCAATCACCATTTACAGTTTACGCACTATAACTGGCCCAGCATGGTGGCCACGACCGAACCCCGTACTTTGTTTTCGCTCTCTAACAGGGCCTGGCATCTATCAAACACCCCAACACCATACCCAGTTAAAGGACTAGAACTGGCCTTGCCTACTTTCCACATCCAATCACCATTCACAGTTTGCGCACCAGAACTGGCCCTACCTGCTGTCCATGCCCCAAACCGTATTTTGTTTTTGCTATTGAATTGGCCCTGGCATCCTCACACACCACACCCCAACCCATTTAAGAGGACTGGAACTGGCCCTGCCTGCTGTCTACACAACACCATTAACCAGTTTAGGCACTTGAACTGGACCCGTGCCTGCTGTCCACACCCGAACCCCAGTACTCAGTTTTCGCTCTGAACAGGGTCTGGCATCCATCAAACACCCCAAACCCCATACCCATTTTTAAAGGACTAGAACTGGCCGTGCCTGCTTTCCACACCCAATCACCATTCACAGTTTATGCACTAGAATTGGCCCTGCCTGCTGTCCATGCCCCAGCCCCGTAACCTGTTTTCGCTATTGAACTGGCCCTGACATCTGTCACACACCCCAACCCTATACCCAGTTAAAGGAACTGGAACTGACCCTGTGTGCTGTCCACACCCAATCCCCATTACAGTTAAAGGACTAGCACTGGCTAGTGCCTGGTCCTGCACCAAAACCCATGTACACAGTTGACACGCTTGAACTGGCCCTGCCTCCTGTCCATACCCCAGCCCGTATCCAGTTTTCACAATTGAACCGGGCCCTGGCATCTGTCACACACCCCAACCCCATAACCAGTTACAGGACTAGGAACTGGCACTAGCTGTTGTCCACACCCGAACCCATACCCAGTTTTCGCACTTGAACTGGCCATGCTATCTGTCTCCAACCACGAACCCCTTAAAGGACTGGAACTGGCCCTGCCTGCTGTCCACGTCCAAACCTAATCCTGCGTTTACCGCAGTTTTCGCTCTGTTGAACGTCCGAAACCCGTACCCAGTTTTCGCGGAACTGGCCAGCAGCTATCATACACCCCAACCCCCGAACCCAGTTAAAGGACTGGAACTGGCCCTGCCTGCTGTCCACACCCAATCACCATTTACAGTTTACGCACTAGAACTGGCCCAGCATGGTGTCCACGCCCGAACCCCGTACTCTGTTTTCGCTCTCTATCCGGGCCTGGCATCTATCAAACAACCCCCAACCCCATACCCAGTTAAAGGACTAGAACTGGCCGTGCCTGCTGTCCACACCCAATCACCATTCACAGTTTATGCACTAGAACTGGCCCTGCCTGCTGTCCATGCCCCAACCCCTTATCCTGTTTTCACTATTGAACTGGCCTGGCATCTGTCACACACCCCAACCCTATACCCAGTTAAAGGACTGGAACTGGCCCTGCCTGCTGTCCACACCCAATCACCATTTACAGTTTACGCACTATAACTGGCCCAGCATGGTGTCCACGCCCGAACCCCGTACTCTGTTTTTCGCTCTCTAACCGGGCCTGGCATCTATCACACACCCCAACCCAAATACCCAGTTAAAGGACTAGAACTGGCCCGTGCCTGCTGTCCACACACAATCACCATTTACAGTTTATGGCACGCAGAACTGGACTGCCTGCTAGTCCACGTCCGAAACCCGTACCCTGTTTTCGCTCTTGAACCGGCCCTGGCTTCTATCACACACACCCCAACCCCATACCCAGTTAAAGGACTGGAACTGGCCCTGCCTGCTATCCACACCCCAATCACCATTTACAGTTTATGCACTATAACTGGACCAGCATGGTGTCCACACCCGAAACCCCGTACTCTGTTTTCGCTCTCTAACAGGGCCTGGCATCCTGTCAAACACCCCATTTTTCCATCTTGAAATCATACCCAGTCTAAAGGACTAGAACTGGCCGTGCCTGCTTTCCACACCCAATCACCATTCACAGTTTATGCACTAGAACTGGCCCTGCCTGCTGTCCAAGCCCCAGGCCCTAATCCTGTTTTCACTATTGAACTGGCCCTGACATCTGTCACACACCCCAACCCTATACCCAGTTAAAGGAATGTAACTGACACTTTGTGCTGTCCACACCCAATCACCATTCACAGTTTACGCACTAGATCTGGTCCTGCACAAAAACCATGTACACAGTTGACACGCTTGAACTGGCCCTGCCTGTCGTCCACGCCCGAACCCCGTACACTGTTTTCACTGTCTAACCGGGCATGGCATCTATCAAACACTCCACCCCATACCGAGTTAAAGGACTAGAACTGGCCGTGCCTACTTTCCACACACAATCACCATTCACACTTTGTGCACCAGAACTGGCCCTGCCTGCTGTCCATGCCCCAACCCAGTATTCTGTTTTCGCTATTGAACCAACACTGCATCTGT
>NW_024535778.1:5000-11999 GCF_016097555.1 Gigantopelta aegis
CAGTTTTAATTGGTATCATAGCAAAAAACAACACAAAATGAACTATTATCAAAGAATGTGAACAACCATAACAAAGGGTCTTATTGTGCAAAATAAATTGAAACTAAGGGGTTTGGTTTATCACATAAATAAACTTGATAAACATTTGCACATAAATGGTTGCTATGCAGTCATCTTAATCAGGAAGCTCATGACCCCCCCCCCAGTTGGGTATTCTAGAAACACAGTGACTTACTTCCAGTAAACAATTTATGTAGAGTGCCTTTTTAGGTGGCAGTATAGCAGCAGTTTATATACAAGATTGCAGTCACAAATAATCTTTTTTCAATGTAGGACAATTATATATAGGCTCCTACTAAGATAGACACCATGATAGTATTTGTCAAGCTAAAATAACCAACAAAGATATTACACAATATAGACAATATATGTGAATAATTATGTATACACAAATTATATTAATGTGACATCAACTCAATCAAGGAAAGACGAACTGTGGCTTTCAATTAAAGATATTTAGCAGGAATGCATAACATTTAGTTCTAGTATGGAATGGAACTGTCTTTAGGATAAGTGTTTCAAGAAAGAAAATATACTTTGTAAAAAAAAGACCAAATTTTTCCAATTAATACCTTCCACACACCAATCTGGTATGTATTTTGTTCTGTAGTTGTGGATTATGATCCAATAGTAGGCTGGACATTCAATTGACAAAGCATCTACTTCTTCCTTGATGAAAAGATCAATGGTTGACAATCGATGTATATTAGACATAATAAGCCCAGCTCGAGCCGCTTCCGACAACGCACAAGACATGTAAACCAAAAAGGTTGTAACCAATGGTTACAATGCACATGGAGACGCCAGGGATGTGGAGTGTTTCGTCACCCGATGGTAACCTGTGGGCCACAACAGGTAGTTCTTCAATAATTTCTTTTGGTATGTTACATTGCTGTAGTAATCCACCAATAGCACTGGCCCCTCCTCCATTAACTTATAAAATGTTCATATTCATCCTCTTCAGATTGGCATGTGTCTGGATAAATGATATGGTTAGCGTGGTAAGAGCTACAACAGCATTCTGCCAAATTTCAGTCTCATTTCTCCAAAAGCTTTTAGTGCCTTTCGAGGACCTGAGTCAAACCTCTCTTCATACTAATACAATAGACCACCAAATCAACACGTGACAAGATTTGTTGAAGACGATGGAGACACTTCAGGCTCGGTCTCGATGGTGCCCATCTTGTAATCTGGTGAATCCCACACAATGACTTTAACTCTTGCACCCTCACCCTCACAAACTCTCCTTCGCTATGCTGTTTTAGTGATGATAGTCCTGTAAACAGAATGAGGACTGGCACCCTCAGTGGCATGTTTCTACCAACAAGCCCATTTATTAATGATGATTTCCAGCTCCTGTTTTGCTACAAAGAGAATAGAAATGGGATTGATCTGTTTTGAAAAATTGTCATTTTGAAAACGCTGTGTCTTTCCATGGTGTTGCCTCCAGTTGATATTGATAACGAGTAGATTTGTTCTAATGTCTCACAAAATCCAACACTGTTGTTGATTCTTCAAGTTTTCAGTAAGCATCAGGTAAACACTCGATACAAGAGACCAATGATGATATTCATCTTCGCTGGTACTATAGTTATATCTTCAGCAATGCTGAATTATTACCAGTAGCCATTGTCAAAACTTTTAAAGAATTACTATACCATTCACAACAGTTGACAAGAAGCTGTACCTTAAGAAGAATTGAGTTAACTTGTCACAATACTAAATGCAGGGGACATCACCAGGGACAGCCTTTGTATGTAGTTTTAGTGTTAATAGATTGTAGTATGTGTAGATGCTAATGGGGTTATTGAACAATACAAAATTTAACAACTTGGATCATACCATAGACACTTATTAGAATGTCTATGATCAGACAACTGAGATATTCAGCCAAATTATGAAAATAATGGAAAACTCTAAATATGGAATTTTAAATTTCATGTAAGGAGTAGCATAATATGTGATGACAGACAATAGCTATAAATAACTACATACATACTAACCCACAAATATATGTCATTATATGTGAGTATAAAAACAAACTTGATTAAAAAACATGTTCTACTCCAGTATAACCACAAAGGGTATTATTTAGGTTAATAGAAAATTAGATATGACACACAAATAATTACTTTTTTAATTCCATATTTCAAATTTATACAAGTTATTTTATCTTAATAATATTATTAACAATAACAGGAATAAATGCTCTTGTAACAGCTACTGAATGGAAGAAAGCTAGCCTATAAGTGCTGAGTGCATGTGAAACAGATCACTGAATCACCTTGATTCAAGATAATGAACCAATGTCCAAGATTTGTACTAAGATACTTGGAAAGATACTAGAAACAACTTTTGTCTTTTCAAATTGTGTCTTTGGATAATTAAAATACATGGTTGATGTTTGTCTTCTGGATTCTCCATATTTCTAACAGTTGCTGGCAAAGGAAGGCATGCATAACAATTTTATTACGTGTGTATATAGGATGTGACAAGAGATAAGCAAATGTATTATTAATCATAACAATTATTAATAATATGAATGTTAATTTTTGAAGAAAAATTGGTCTGACCAAACCTGACCAGCTGGACCGGCTCCTATGCCGATGTTGTTGAAGATGATGGAGATATTTCCGGTCTCGATGATGTTTATGTTGTTGAAGATGATGGAGATACTTCTGGTCTCGATGATGTTCATGTTGTTGAAGATGATGAAGATACTCCCAGTTCTCGATGGTGCCCATCTTGTAATCCTGGTGAATCCACACACTGACCTTTAACTTTTGCACCCTCAGCTCTCACATACCTCTCCTTCATATTCTGTTTTAGTCCTGTAACAGAATGAGGACTGGCACCCTCAGTGGCAATGTTTTCTCCAACAAGCCTGTTTATTAATGATGATTCCCAGCTCCTGTTTTGCCTACAAAGAGAATAGAAATGGATTTGATCTGTTTTAAAAAATTGTTCCGTTTTTGAACGTGTGCTGTGTCTTCCATGGTGTTCCCTCCAGTTGATAATTGATAACGAGTAGATTTGTTTAATATCTCACAAAATCCAACAACTGTCTGTTCTCGTTATCCTGATTCTTCAGGTTTTCAGTAGATCAGGTTAATAAAAATCAGATAGACAGACAAATAAACTTTTTAATTCCTAATTATTCAAGTTAATAAAAGTTATTTGATCTTAATAAAATTATTAACCATAAACAGGAAGTAAAAGGTCATGTGAAAGATGCTCAGCCAATAAGTGCTGTTGTCAGAAACTAATAGCTAGTGTTATCCTTATTTTGAAACTGAAAGAATACAAACCTAAGTCTGCTTAGAAGTTTGAAAAGGTAGGTAGATCCTTCTCTGTATACCAATATAGTAATAATCTATAAAGCTACAGTTAATACTATATAGTGGATGGGCCTTAATATCACATGACATAATAATAGGCAGTAACTAACAAGTATATCAAATTATACAAAGAGTGCATACATGTACATGTTTGTACAAACCATTCAGTATGAGGGTACAGAAGCCAATAATATATATACATGTACATATATATATACTACAAGATCACTCACTTAACTTTCATTATTTTTGTTGTTTAGATATATGTAACAAGCTTTATATCTGTACACCAGATAGTCCTGAACTACCTTTTGAAGTTCAAGAGACGGACTATCCATTATTTTATTATCCAAATTCGGCAATCCCGACTAAAACACCGGTAGAAGCCTTCAAGCTAAGCTATATGATCTCAGTAATGCATTGCAGCCACATATATCTCTATTATGATATGTATATGCAAACCAGTTCATTAACTTCAACAACAGCATACAATAAAAATTCAAGTCAATGTACAGATTATGACAAAGCCAGCAAAATAGTTTATGAGCTCTGTGACAATTGAAAGCTCGTAAAGACTCACTCGAGTATTTGAGAAGAATTTGTGATTGTGCTTTGATAGTCTAAATGATCCAGTGCTACACTTATTACCTGGATATCATTGGGAATGGCTGGATGTACTACTAATTCAACACTTGGTAAATTATATTAAATTTAAATATTAAATATTATCCTTTGTCTAATTTTGTACATAGAATTTGATAATACTATAGATTAGCTTAAATTAATGTAACCAACTTTAAAAAATGTAGTAATGGCCAATGTTTCTTCTACCCTATTATCTGGACATTTATAAATAGCAATATAACATTGCCTTTGTATTCCTGAATATGTTAGTAGTTCTTGTTTATTTTTTTGACCATTACATCAATTAAAAGTCTAGTATATCCATATTTAAAGTACTATTATTAAATAGTTTTTATTTAAAATATTTACTGTATATGTCTACCCATTCGGGTTATTAGTGAGAAAATATATTGAAGCCATCAAGCATCCATCATTGGTGCTCGTGATTCGGGAAAGTCTACCGTAATACTATGGGCTTCTTGAAAGAAAACAGAAAAAAACCATATTCCATCATGGACACTAATCTTCAACTCAAGCCACCAAAAATACCCAACAGCAGAAAGCTTTAAGTTTTGGGGAGAGACACAAGATACATCTTCACATAATGGCTATCAACAAAGTGAGGCCATATCATTTACAGCATGTCAAGAACGTTGTTGCTGGAAAGCAATCTCTCAATCTACTGGTATTGATATGAGTGCACCATTTGATTCTCAGCAATGAACAACACTCTTGACAAATACATCAGGGATAACCCAGAGGCAGTTTCTAAGACGATTATAGCTCTAACTAAAGCTAAAACACAATCAAGTACCCAGTCGAATGCCAAAATGAAGAGGACAAAATAAATTACTTTGAGAAGAGGTATCAATCATACACCAAAATATCAGAGAATTTCTTAAAAGTCGCTTTGTCCCAGAAGGAATTGTTGATGACTTCCCTTTGTACCTACAGGTGATTATTTACAACAAGGTCTCATCCTTGGTGGCTTCCTGCTGGTCGTCCTGACTGGTCATACTTGTTTTGGTTTACCATGCATGAACCGCCTATTGCCTCATTTTAAAATATTCAACAAACAAGATTTTCACCTATGTTTTGGACAACTAATTTGGACAACGGATTTGAAACATTTGCTATCAAACATTAAATTTGATATTTGTTAATATTAAATGTACTGTCTAATAACCCATATTATTTGTATATATATAACTTAATACATTGTTATATATACACCCCCCCCTTCATTTGTTTTACTTTATATTGTGTACCTATTGATCATTATTGTACACAATATCAAATCATTGTTTTCAAAATTTTGTTTTCATAAACTGAACTTATTAAAAAACCCTGCTTGTTAGATATAACTCATAGCAGCGAAATTAGAGTAATAATACGGTATATTATGGGACACCCAAAAACAGGAACATACCATCTTAAGTTAATTATGATGTTTTAAATATCTTCTACAAAATGGGCACTAATATGTCACATGATATCAGATTGACATATGACATCATGTGACATCATGTAATTATCTGGATAAAGAGAGATAGTATCTTCATTGCATAAGACTGTCAATTTTTAGTTAATAAGTTTTAATAATAGACTTTTATAGTGCCACCAAAATCAGCTTTATAGTTGCCTTTTGCTAATCACTTTTAATGATTTATCATAGCAACACACATAGAAAACTATGTAGAGCAAATATAGGTACATTGTATACTTTAGGTTAAAAAAAGTATACACTTGCACAATGTAAGTATTTAATATCATACATAGAGGACTCAAATATACTTAAAGATATATGGCTACGTTAGAATCAGTTATGAGAGAATATACTAGTAATACTACACACTGATATGTCAGTGTATTGATACACAGAGTGTTACATTAAAAATAATACTTTAACACATAAACTTGAACATTATAATATAATATATAGTTATTATATTAGTTACCTGTTTCTCTTTTGACACTTAATACTCCATGGATGAAAAATGATTCTATTCTTTTTGTCTCTAACTGATTTGGTTACCGTATGTAATAGCTTCAGACAGTAATCTGATCAATAAGAAAATATATGGACTTTAGAATCATCATTGGAAAGGACTGAGAACAAGAAGAGAGATCTTTATCAACCACATAATAGTATGATTAGGACCTAACAAAAATAAGAGAAGTTAATAAATTCCTGTCATTAACCTCTTTATAGGGCTTACCAGAGTGGTCACACTGGGGGGGATATAGTGAATGGTACCCATCTTCGGTCTTCAATTATATTTTGAAGTAAAAAATATGAATTAGTTAGTTCTGCATGCAGAAACTCAACACTCAGGGTAAACTGCCACATTCTTTGACTTCATATTTAAAAATAGCAACTTATGATGAGTACTTTGATGACTGATCCTATATATCATGTACCAACAACCATGTGTATACCAAAAGTCAATGGTTGACCAGATCCTGTTAACATTATTGTTTTGCTTACTCAGCACAATCGATTATGTGACACATCACCCATTAACTTTCTGAACTTTATTTATTGAGTATATGCAACATTTTATTACAAAAAATGTAACTAGTAGTCAAAAGAACAGCATATTATTCATTTCATACTGTAATACTAAACGTTGCAAAATAGAATATTAAAGAGATATCACTATTTTCTCATCTCAAACGCCTTTTGCAAATAATAGTTATACTAAAAATTACGGAAATATTCGGTCTTCTTTATCAACATCGTATGAACTTGCGGCTTGAGCTCACATATTGCAACTTGCAGTTTGAATTTAGAACTACTACCATTACAAAACGATAAGGTTAGTGAATGCTGGGTCACCGTTAACAAGCACACATGAGCTCAGCACAGAACTCATGACACAGACAGGAAAATTAGTTTTTGCGAAAGACAGCGGAACATTACAAATATTGGAATGTTTAGACTCTTCATTTCTTGTATCTTTTTTCACAAGTGACG
>NW_024535779.1:0-9543 GCF_016097555.1 Gigantopelta aegis
TTTTGCCCTTATTCACCAAACATTTGGGCCAAGGACTAAAATAAATGTTCCTATAATTCGCCCACACAGGGCGTACATACGATACATACATTTGCCTTTACATTTACACATTTTATTTTTAGGGGTGGGGTGAACTAGATGTCAGAACACATATAGCAATGCTTTCAGCACTATAGTGCGTACTTGTATGGCGGTCATTCCCTCATATACTGACTTTCAGAAGGGGTCCTCATATTTATAGAGTGGGGGAGACCCTGTGTGACTGGTTTCTATCCATTATGTACCAAAAACTTTGTTTATTCGACTACTTAATACACACCATTCGGCAAAAATCAATTTTGGAAAATTCGGCCCCAAAATTTATTTTTGCCCTTATTCACCAAACATTTGGGCCAAGGACTAAAATAAATGTTCCTATAATTCGCCCACACAGGGCGTACCTACGATACATACATTTGCCTTTACATTTACACATTTTATTTTTAGTGGTGGGGTGAACTAGATGTCAGAACACAAATAGCAATGCTTTCAGCACTATAGTGCGTACTTGTATGGCGGTTATTGCCTCATATACTGACTTTCAGAAAGGGTTCTCATATTTATAGAGTGGGGAGACCCTGTGTGACTGGTTTCTATCCATTATGTACCGAAAACTTTGTTTATTCGACTACTTAATACACACCATTCGGCAAAAATCAATTTTGGAAAATTCGGCCCCAAAATTTATTTTTGCCCTTATTCACCAAACATTTGGGCCAAGGACTAAAATAAATGTTCCTATAATTCGCCCACACAGGGCGTACCTACGATACATACATTTGCCTTTACATTTACACATTTTATTTTTAGGGGTGGGGTGAACTAGATGTCAGAACACATATAGCAATGCTTTCAGCACTATAGTGCGTACTTGTATGGCGGTTATTGCCTCATATACTGACTTTCAGAAGGGGTTCTCATATTTATAGAGTGGGAAAGACCCTGTGTGACTGGTTTCTATCCATTATGTACCAAAAACTTTGTTTATTCGACTACTTAATACACACCATTCGGCAAAAATCAATTTTGGAAAATTCGGCCCCAAAATTTATTTTTGCCCTTATTCACCAAACATTTGGGCCAAGGACTAAAATAAATGTTCCTATAATTCGCCCACACAGGGCGTACCTACGATACATACATTTGCCTTTACATTTACACATTTTATTTTTAGTGGTGGGGTGAACTAGATGTCAGAACACATATAGCAATGCTTTCAGCACTATAGTGCGTACTTGTATGGCGGTCATTCCCTCATATACTGACTTTCAGAAGGGGTCATCATATTTATAGAGTGGGGGAGACCCTGTGTGACTGGTTTCTATCCATTATGTACCAAAAACTGTGTTTATTCGACTACTTAATACACACCATTCGGCAAAAATCAATTTTGGAAAATTCGGCCCCAAAATTTATTTTTGCCCTTATTCACCAAACATTTGGGCCAAGGACTAAAATAAATGTTCCTATAATTCGCCCACACAGGGCGTACCTACGATACATACATTTGCCTTTACATTTACACATTTTATTTTTAGGGGTGGGGTGAATTAGATGTCAGAACACAAATAGCAATGCTTTCAGCACCATAGTGCATACTTGTATGGCGTTTATTGCCTCATATACTGACTTCCAGAAAGGGTTCTGATATTTATAGAGTGGGGGAGACATTGGGTGACTGGTTCCTATCCATTATGTACCGAAAACTTTGTTTATTCGACTACTTAATACACACCATTCGGCAAAAATCAATTTTGGAAAATTCGGCCCCAAAATGTATTTTTGCCCTTATTCACCAAACATTTGGGCCAAGGACTAAAATAAATGTTCCTATAATTCGCCCACACAGGGCGTACCTACGATACATACATTTGCCTTTACATTTACACATTTTATTTTTAGGGGTGGGGTGAACTAGATGTCAGAACACATATAGCAATGCTTTCAGCACTATAGTGCGTACTTGTATGGCGGTCATTGCCTCATATACTGACTTTCAGAAGGGGTTCTCATAGTTATAGAGTGGGAAAGACCCTGTGTGACTGGTTTCTATCCATTATGTACCAAAAACTGTGTTTATTCGACTACTTAATACACACCATTCGGCAAAAATCAATTTTGGAAAATTCGGCCCCAAAATTTATTTTTGCCCTTATTCACCAAACATTTGGGCCAAGGACTAAAATAAATGTTCCTATAATTCGCCCACACAGGGCGTACCTACGATACATACATTTGCCTTTACATTTACACATTTTATTTTTAGGGTGGGGTGAACTAGATGTCAGAACACATATAGCAATGCTTTCAGCACTATAGTGCGTACTTGTATGGCGGTCATTGCCTCATATACTGACTTTCAGAAGGGGTTCTCATATTTATAGAGTGGGGGAGACCCTGTGTGACTGGTTTCTATCCATTATGTACCAAAAACTTTGTTTATTCGACTACTTAATACACACCATTCGGCAAAAATCAATTTTGGAAAATTCGGCCCCAAAATTTATTTTTGCCCTTATTCACCAAACATTTGGGCCAAGGACTAAAATAAATGTTCCTATAATTCGCCCACACAGGGCGTACCTACGATACATACATTTGCCTTTACATTTACACATTTTATTTTTAGGGTGGGGTGAATTAGATGTCAGAACACAAATAGCAATGCTTTCAGCACCATAGTGCGTACTTGTATGGCGGTTATTGCCTCATATACTGACTTCCAGAAAGGGTTCTGATATTTATAGAGTGGGGGAGACATTGGTTGACTGGCTCCTATCCATTATGTACTGAAAACTTTGTTTATTCGACTACTTAATACACACCATTCGGCAAAAATCAATTTTGGAAAATTCGGCCCCAAAATGTATTTTTGCCCTTATTCACCAAACATTTGGGCCAAGGACTAAAATAAATGTTCCTATAATTCGCCCACACAGGGCGTACCTACGATACATACATTTGCCTTTACATTTACACATTTTATTTTTAGTGGTGGGGTGAACTAGATGTCAGAACACATATAGCAATGCTTTCAGCACTATAGTGCGTACTTGTATGGCGGTCATTGCCTCATATACTGACTTTCAGAAGGGGTTCTCATAGTTATAGAGTGGGAAAGACCCTGTGTGACTGGTTTCTATCCATTATGTACCAAAAACTTTGTTTATTCGACTACTTAATACACACCATTCGGCAAAAATCAATTTTGGAAAATTCGGCCCCAAAATTTATTTTTGCCCTTATTCACCAAACATTTGGGCCAAGGACTAAAATAAATGTTCCTATAATTCGCCCACACAGGGCGTACATACGATACATACATTTGCCTTTACATTTACACATTTTATTTTTAGGGGTGGGGTGAACTAGATGTCAGAACACAAATAGCAATGCTTTCAGCACTATAGTGCGTACTTGTATGGCGGTTTATTGCCTCATATACTGACTTTCAGAAAGGGTTCTCATATTTATAGAGTGGGGGAGACCCTGTGTGACTGGTTTCTATCCATTATGTACCAAAAACTTTGTTTATTCGACTACTTAATACACACCATTCGGCAAAAATCAATTTTGGAAAATTCGGCCCCAAAATTTATTTTTGCCCTTATTCACCAAACATTTGGGCCAAGGACTAAAATAAATGTTCCTATAATTCGCCCACACAGGGCGTACCTACGATACATACATTTGCCTTTACATTTACACATTTTATTTTTAGTGGTGGGGAGAACACATATAGCAATGCTTTCAGCACTATAGTGCGTACTTGTATGGCGGTCATTGCCTCATATACTGACTTTCAGAAGGGGTTCTCATATTTATAGAGTGGGGGAGACCCTGTGTGACTGGTTTCTATCCATTATGTACCAAAAACTTTGTTTATTCGACTACTTAATACACACCATTCGGCAAAAATCAATTTTGGAAAATTCGGCCCCAAAATTTATTTTTGCCCTTATTCACCAAACATTTGGGCCAAGGACTAAAATAAATGTTCCTATAATTCGCCCACACAGGGCGTACCTACGATACATACATTTGCCTTTACATTTACACATTTTATTTTTAGGGGTGGGGTGAACTAGATGTCAGAACACATATAGCAATGCTTTCAGCACTATAGTGCGTACTTGTATGGCGGTTATTGCCTCATATACTGACTTCCAGAAGGGGTTCTCATATTTATAGAGTGGGGGAGACCCTGTGTGACTGGTTTCTATCCATTATGTACCAAAAACTTTGTTTATTCGACTACTTAATACACACCATTCGGCAAAAATCAATTTTGGAAAATTCGGCCCCAAAATTTATTTTTGCCCTTATTCACCAAACATTTGGGCCAAGGACTAAAATAAATGTTCCTATAATTCGCCCACACAGGGCGTACCTACGATACATACATTTGCCTTTACATTTACACATTTTATTTTTAGTGGTGGGGTGAACTAGATGTCAGAACACATATAGCAATGCTTTCAGCACTATAGTGCGTACTTGTATGGCGGTCATTGCCTCATATACTGACTTTCAGAAGGGGTTCTCATATTTATAGAGTGGGAAAGACCCTGTGTGACTGGTTTCTATCCATTATGTACCAAAAACTGTGTTTATTCGACTACTTAATACACACCATTCGGCAAAAATCAATTTTGGAAAATTCGGCCCCAAAATTTATTTTTGCCCTTATTCACCAAACATTTGGGCCAAGGACTAAAATAAATGTTCCTATAATTCGCCCACACAGGGCGTACCTACGATACATACATTTGCCTTTACATTTACACATTTTATTTTTAGTGGTGGGGTGAACTAGATGTCAGAACACATATAGCAATGCTTTCAGCACTATAGTGCGTACCTGTATGGCGGTCATTGCCTCATATACTGACTTTCAGAAGGGGTTCTCATAGTTATAGAGTGGGAAAGACCCTGTGTGACTGGTTTCTATCCATTATGTACCAAAAACTGTGTTTATTCGACTACTTAATACACACCATTCGGCAAAAATCAATTTTGGAAAATTCGGCCCCAAAATTTATTTTTGCCCTTATTCACCAAACATTTGGGCCAAGGACTAAAATAAATGTTCCTATAATTCGCCCACACAGGGCGTACATACGATACATACATTTGCCTTTACATTTACACATTTTATTTTTAGGGGTGGGGTGAACTAGATGTCAGAACACATATAGCAATGCTTTCAGCACTATAGTGCGTACTTGTATGGCGGTCATTGCCTCATATACTGACTTTCAGAAGGGGTTCTCATAGTTATAGAGTGGGAAAGACCCTGTGTGACTGGTTTCTATCCATTATGTACCAAAAACTGTGTTTATTCGACTACTTAATACACACCATTCGGCAAAAATCAATTTTGGAAAATTCGGCCCCAAAATTTATTTTTGCCCTTATTCACCAAACATTTGGGCCAAGGACTAAAATAAATGTTCCTATAATTCGCCCACACAGGGCGTACCTACGATACATACATTTGCCTTTACATTTACACATTTTATTTTTAGGGGTGGGGTGAACTAGATGTCAGAACACATATAGCAATGCTTTCAGCACTATAGTGCGTACTTGTATGGCGGTCATTGCCTCATATACTGACTTTCAGAAGGGTTCTCATATTTATAGAGTGGGGGAGACCCTGTGTGACTGGTTTCTATCCATTATGTACCAAAAACTTTGTTTATTCGACTACTTAATACACACCATTCGGCAAAAATCAATTTTGGAAAATTCGGCCCCAAAATTTATTTTTGCCCTTATTCACCAAACATTTGGGCCAAGGACTAAAATAAATGTTCCTATAATTCGCCCACACAGGGCGTACCTACGATACATACATTTGCCTTTACATTTACACATTTTATTTTTAGGGGTGGGGTGAATTAGATGTCAGAACACAAATAGCAATGCTTTCAGCACCATAGTGCGTACTTGTATGGCGGTTATTGCCTCATATACTGACTTCCAGAAAGGGTTCTGATATTTATAGAGTGGGGGAGACATTGGGTGACTGGTTTCTATCCATTATGTACCAAAAACTTTGTTTATTCGACTACTTAATACACACCATTCGGCAAAAATCAATTTTGGAAAATTCGGCCCCAAAATTTATTTTTGCCCTTATTCACCAAACATTTGGGCCAAGGACTAAAATAAATGTTCCTATAATTCGCCCACACAGGGCGTACATACGATACATACATTTGCCTTTACATTTACACATTTTATTTTTAGGGGTGGGGTGAACTAGATGTCAGAACACATATAGCAATGCTTTCAGCACTATAGTGCGTACTTGTATGGCGGTCATTGCCTCATATACTGACTTTCAGAAGGGGTTCTCATATTTATAGAGTGGGGAGACCCTGTGTGACTGGTTTCTATCCATTATGTACCAAAAACTGTGTTTATTCGACTACTTAATACACACCATTCGGCAAAAATCAATTTTGGAAAATTCGGCCCCAAAATTTATTTTTGCCCTTATTCACCAAACATTTGGGCCAAGGACTAAAATAAATGTTCCTATAATTCGCCCACACAGGGCGTACATACGATACATACATTTGCCTTTACATTTACACATTTTATTTTTAGGGGTGGGGTGAACTAGATGTCAGAACACATATAGCAATGCTTTCAGCACTATAGTGCGTACTTGTATGGCGGTCATTGCCTCATATACTGACTTTCAGAAGGGGTTCTCATATTTATAGAGTGGGGGAGACCCTGTGTGACTGGTTTCTATCCATTATGTACCAAAAACTTTGTTTATTCGACTACTTAATACACACCATTCGGCAAAAATCAATTTTGGAAAATTCGGCCCCAAAATTTATTTTTGCCCTTATTCACCAAACATTTGGGCCAAGGACTAAAATAAATGTTCCTATAATTCGCCCACACAGGGCGTACCTACGATACATACATTTGCCTTTACATTTACACATTTTATTTTTAGGGGTGGGGTGAATTAGATGTGAGAACACAAATAGCAATGCTTTCAGCATCATAGTGCGTACTTGTATGGCGGTTATTGCCTCATATACTGACTTCCAGAAAGGGTTCTGATATTTATAGAGTGGGGGAGACATTGGGTGACTGGTTCCTATCCATTATGTACCAAAAACTTTGTTTATTCGACTACTTAATACACACCATTCGGCAAAAATCAATTTTGGAAAATTCGGCCCCAAAATTTATTTTTGCCCTTATTCACCAAACATTTGGGCCAAGGACTAAAATAAATGTTCCTATAATTCGCCCACACAGGGCGTACATACGATACATACATTTGCCTTTACATTTACACATTTTATTTTTAGGGGTGGGGTGAACTAGATGTCAGAACACATATAGCAATGCTTTCAGCACTATAGTGCGTACTTGTATGGCGGTAATTGCCTCATATACTGACTTTCAGAAGGGGTTCTCATATTTATAGAGTGGGGAGACCCTGTGTGACTGGTTTCTATCCATTATGTACCAAAAACTGTGTTTATTCGACTACTTAATACACACCATTCGGCAAAAATCAATTTTGGAAAATTCGGCCCCAAAATTTATTTTTGCCCTTATTCACCAAACATTTGGGCCAAGGACTAAAATAAATGTTCCTATAATTCGCCCACACAGGGCGTACCATACGATACATACATTTGCCTTTACATTTACACATTTTATTTTTAGGGGTGGGGTGAACTAGATGTCAGAACACATATAGCAATGCTTTCAGCACTATAGTGCGTACTTGTATGGCGGTCATTGCCTCATATACTGACTTTCAGAAGGGGTTCTCATATTTATAGAGTGGGGGAGACCCTGTGTGACTGGTTTCTATCCATTATGTACCAAAAACTTTGTTTATTCGACTACTTAATACACACCATTCGGCAAAAATCAATTTTGGAAAATTCGGCCCCAAAATTTATTTTTGCCCTTATTCACCAAACATTTGGGCCAAGGACTAAAATAAATGTTCCTATAATTCGCCCACACAGGGCGTACCTACGATACATACATTTGCCTTTACATTTACACATTTTATTTTTAGGGGTGGGGTGAATTAGATGTCAGAACACAAATAGCAATGCTTTCAGCACTATAGTGCGTACTTGTATGGCGGTTATTGCCTCATATACTGACTTTCAGAAAGGGTTCTCATATTTATAGAGTGGGGGAGACCCTGTGTGACTGGTTTCTATCCATTATGTACCAAAAACTTTGTTTATTCGACTACTTAATACACACCATTCGGCAAAAATCAATTTTGGAAAATTCGGCCCAAAATTTATTTTTGCCCTTATTCACCAAACATTTGGGCCAAGGACTAAAATAAATGTTCCTATAATTCGCCCACACAGGGCGTACATACGATACATACATTTGCCTTTACATTTAAAGATTTTATTTTTAGGGGTGGGTTGAACTAAATGTCAGAACACATATAGCAATGCTTTCAGCACTATAGTGCGTACCTGTATGGCGGTAATTGCCTCATATACTGACTTTCAGAAGGGGTTCTCATAGTTAAAGAGTGGGAAAGACCCTGTGTGACTGGTTTCTATCCATTATGTACCAAAAACTGTGTTTATTCGACTACTTAATACACACCATTCGTCAAAAAACAATTTTGGAAAATTCGGCCCTAACATTTATTTTTGCCATTATTCACCAAACATTTGGGCCAAGGACTAAAATAAATGTTCCTATAATTCGCCCACACAGGGCGTACCTACGATACATACATTTGCCTTTACATTTACACATTTTATTTTTTGTGGTGGGGTGAACTAGATGTCAGAACACATATAGCAATGCTTTCAGCACTATAGTGCGTACCTGTATGGCGGTAATTGCCTCATATACTGACTTTCAGAAGGGGTTCTCATAGTTAAAGAGTGGGAAAGACCCTGTGTGACTGGTTTCTATCCATTATGTACCAAAAACTGTGTTTATTCGACTACTTAATACACACAATTCGGCAAAAATCAATTTTGGAAAATTCAGCCCCAAAATTTATTTTTGCCCTTATTCACCAAACATTTGGGCCAAGGACTAAAATAAATGTTCCTATAATTCGCTCACACAGGGCGTACCTACGATACATACATTTGCCTTTACATTTACACATTTTATTTTTAGTGGTGGGGTGAATTAGATGTCAGAACACAAATAGCAATGCTTTCAGCACCATAGTGCGTACTTGTATGGCGGTTATTGCCTCATATACTGACTTCCAGAAAGGGTTCTGATATTTATAGAGTGGGGGAGACCCTGTGTGACTGGTTTCTATCCATTATGTACCAAAAACTTTGTTTATTCGACTACTTAATACACACCATTCGGCAAAAATCAATTTTGGAAAATTCGGCCCCAAAATAATTCGCCCACACAGGGCGTACATACGATACATACATTTGCCTTTACATTTAAAGATTTTATTTTTAGGGTGGGGTGAACTAGATGTCAGAACACATATAG
>NW_024535780.1:0-11344 GCF_016097555.1 Gigantopelta aegis
CAAGCCCTTTGCTTAGAGAGGAAGGGTTTGGTAGTCCATACCTTAGTCAATAGTCTCTTTGGAGCTGACAAAACTAACAATTGTTTTTATAGTGGTGTGGCTGTTTAAAACTGCGGAAAAGTTGATCTAAAAAGTGCAGGATCTACAAACAAACATCATTAGATGTTTCATTATGAAATAATTGACTTCTTTTGTCCTTCTTGTTCTATTGTGTTACAATATCTTTCATTTAGTATGTTGATTTAACTCAATAAAAACAATTATGTTGTAGTCTATTATAAACCAACTCAGAGAGAAGGGCTTTGTTGCTTTTATGATATTAACATATAATAAAATTAACCATAAATTAAATTAGTTTTCATCAACCATAACAACTACCAGATCCTTCCTCTCTAATCAAAGGGGCTAACCTCACCAGACAGACCATATATGACAATCTATAACTATCACAATGACAAACATTACAAAGTATACCACAAGACAATAAATCATGATATTCATCAGACAAGGAACTTTACCAATAATGTCACATGTAGTCTTGTTTTACAGATACTGAAGAATTATATGTTTTCTAATATGATATACCTTCTATATCTGACTTCTTTGACATCATCAACTGAACTCTTATCTTTTAAATCTGATAGTAGAGATTATATTAAAAATAATTATAAAATATAATTTACATTATTACCTGTAGTTTCAATGATAGATGTGTGGACTTGTCTTCTTGACTAGACTCTTGTTTGGGTCTCTTCAAGTCCTTGATCAGTTAGTGGTTTATGAGTCTTTGAGGTTAACGCTACATCAAGTAATATACAATGACAAGGATAGTCAATAGTGACAATGTATTGAGAACTGTCATTATATTTTAATCCAAATCTATAGCTGTAAAAAAATTAAAATTGTTATTTTAACAATTACTTCGTAGTTTACATCAGTGGGTTACTATGAATATAGAATTTATGTGAATTACTCATTGTGTAATTTGTTGACATGTAAAAGTATAACATACTGAGAAATACACAATGAGTAATTCACAAAAATCTATATATTATAGTAATCCACCAATGTAAACTACAAAGTAATTGTTAAAATACAATTTAATTTTACAGTGATATAACTACATTGTAGATTACAATTAGTTTATTGATCAATTTAAGTATTTAAACCATTACATCAAACTGTTAGAATCTAAATTTGTCATTTTTACAGTTAGAGGTCAAGTTGATAATTCTATACAAGACATCCTTTACAAAGTAAACCACATTATATTCACCTCAGTTAATATGTTCTCTCATTTATTTCCACTTTAGCAATACAGCTGTCAATGAATCTTATTACTACAATTATAGCTATACTCATAGTACTAAGGTTATATATCACATTCTCATTTGTTATATTCACTCACTCAATATTATAATATCAACATGTACATATTATAATAGTTACCTTTTAAACTCTGTTTTAATTCTTCAATCTGTTCATCTCTCTCTCGTAGTTTGTAATGTCAATGATGTGGTTATGTCTTGTAATTTCTCTATTTCTTTCTGTCTCTCAGAAGCCATTTGACACAAATTCCTTCTCAATAACTAAGAGAAAAAAAGTGATCACAATGTATATATAACTATTGACAAATATGTGACATGAACTATGTTAGTGATAGCTATTGTATTAATAATACATCCTTTTTTCTGGAAGTGATGTCAAACTTTCAATCTGTTTTTTCTTCATTTCTTCTATATAACAATATTATACAATATATTATATTATACATGTGTCAGTATGATAAATTACTATTCCTGATCTCAAATAAATAAGTTAGAAACAAATTTAAATATACATGTACAAATTTAGGATACTAGACAACTATTAACAAATATTACTATCTTTATAACCGATACACCAATCATCTAATCCAATACAGTCAGCTATGAATCTCATTACTACAATTATATCTTAAACCACAGTACTAGACTATATAAACTGATCACATACTACTTAGTTTCTAGTACTTAGTGAGACAGTAAAATATTTATAATGATCTCTACCTCATAAACCCCAAAGATTAAGTGTTAAAGTATATAGTCTGATACAGTCTTTCATATTATTGTGTAATTAATGAGTAACATAATGTTAGCTCCCAATTACTCTAATAGATTTAGTCTCTTTCATTTTAGAGTTTCCTTTAATCTTCCACTTTAATTATTAATTTATTTTATTAATATCAGTTACCTTTCAAGTTCTGTTTTAATGTCTCATTTGTTTATCTTTATCTCTATCTTAGTTGTGATGTTAAATCTTCATATCCTTTTCTTTCATTTGTCTCATTTCTATGTAATAATAGTGAGTTGTAAAACAGTTAGACTATATTTAGTAATTGAAAACTACAAATTAAATTCATAATTTCATGAATATAGTTAAGAAGTAATTTTTAAGTATGTACACCCACACACTCAAACAATAGGATAATAGACAGTTAATCACTGTAAAAATTAAATTGTTATTTTAACAATTACTTTGTAGTTTACATCAGTGGGTTAGTATGGAATATAGAAATTATGTGAATTACTCATTGTGTAATTTGTTGGCATGTAAAAGTACAACATACCGAGAAATTACACAATGAGTAATTCACAAAAATTCTATATTTCATAGTAATCCACCAATGTAAACTACAAAAGTAATTGTTAAATAACAATTTAATTTTTACAGTTTAATAATGGTTATTGACTACATGGACAAATACCTTCACTTTGTTTTTTTAATAGAAGATAATTCCATAGTCATCTTTTTACTGATGGTTTGTTGTTGTTTTCAGTTGACTTTTTAATTCCTTTGTATTCTCTTCTACAATAGTTCTAATCTCCTATATATCAATAAACAACACATGTAGTAACTGTTGTCTAATACTACTTCTATTACCTTGTCTCTTTGATGTTTATCATAAATGGTACAATATCCAACTGTAAGTTGAAGTAATCCTCTTTTCTTCATTTCTTCAAGTGTCTCCTGAGCTCTTGCAATAATTGATGTGGTTAGACTGAGCGGAAAAAAACATGTGACAATGATAGACTTGCCCTCTCTAATGACACAAATCTGTACATTATCCTCAACTGATTCAGCAATAATGTCTCGTATATCTTGTAATGTGTAGTTGGTAGGATCCCAGTCTAAGACAAAAATAGCTGTCTCATTTGAGAAGAAAAAGACTTTTGCTTTCTTTTAAAGTTTCTTCTAGACAAAGAGAAGCTTTTGTTTCCCTTACAAAATGACTGAACAAATTTTTGTACGCCTGTATATGTGTCTCAGCTTCTTTAATATCATACCGCTCCACAATACCCTCCAAACAAATGATATTAATCAGGTACAATGATCATTAAACAACATCTAGGACATCATCAATGGAAGTAGAATGAGCTATTTGAGATTTGAGGTAAGAGTAACCATCTCTAAGAAACTGTTTTCAATTTATCCAGAGGTGGAGGACTTTTGTTAATTCTTCTCGGATTTTGTGAAAGGCTATTCCAAATTCTTTTCGGATTGACCCAAATGTGGAGTCTAACTTTCGAGGAATTGGAATAGGTTTTAAGGATTTATCTATACATTAAAAATAGTTAAGTGGAGGTAATATCTCTCCTAGTAATTACCTAATGTTTGACTCCCTTCACTACTTCCAGTATCAGGAACTGCTTTACCTATTAAAATAGACATCTAACAACAGTAAAGTCTATGTCAGTACTCACGATAATCCTGTATGATAGCATTAGCACATGGTACATTGCTAGTTTGTTTTAAGAGTACACTAGCAAAAAAACCTCCAGATTATGATAGCTGGTATGTACAGCATCACGTACAGCTTGTAATAGGATAAATAATGCTTTTCCAGACTTGACAGTACATTTTATAATTGCTAGTCTATTTTTGTAATAACTCCCTCTCTATAGAGGTAGCGTGCTACTTCAAACAGGATATTGAAGAGACTGAGAGAGAGTGCCATAATGAAAACGTAAAATGTCACTGGCATGATCTTCATGACTTACTGTAACTTGTCATTACTACCTCTTGAACATTAGCTACTGTGGTCTGGTCATCTGGAAATGTTTGACCTATTAACAATATGTATTAATTATAAATTATTTAATTGACCTCTTACCATATTCATGATAATTCTCTCAGATAGTGTTTTCGTCTCTTCAAAACTTGGACAGTACTGTTGCTAACGCTTTCAACTTCTTATGATCTGAAGATATTGTTGTATGTATAGCAGATAACAGAGTTGTCTTCTTTTCATCCAAAGTGCCTTTCAATGTCTCCATCTTATCAAGTGTTTCTTCAAAGATACATCTCTCGCTAAATAAGAGCTGGGACACTTTTACAGGATTGATCTGAGATCATGACATCTCTCCAATAAAACTTTGGAGAGCTTTTTCTTCACTAAAAAAACGTCATTGACTGCATCAATAAATGTTATATCAACTTACATTCAGTTAAATGTTGTTCTATTTCAGTTGCTTTCTTGATATTAGTAACAATAGGACCCTTGATGCATCAATTGCTGTTTCCCAGGAAAGACTCAGTAGTAGTTAACCAGCTATGAATGACTTCAGAGAGTTTGATGGCATCGCTCTCTTGGCTACGTTTTAAACCATCCAAAATATTGTGAGAAACTTTGAGACTTAACCCAATCTCATGCCATTGAAGTGACTAATATCAGCTAATAAATTGAGTAGTTCATGTTCAGTGGGAGTCTTCTTCAAAAAGATCTGAAATATCTAAACGAAGAGAAGTAAGATATTAAAATAACTAACAGTTATATCAGGTCTTGTATGTTACCTAGATGTTTAGTTTGAGGTAGTTCCTTTGCAGCCATAATTAATATTATGAGAGATATAGTCTAATGAATTATAAGAATCAGCGAACTGGGCGAAGAGGAAGTGTCTCTCTGATATTTAGGTGTGGCTGTTTTAGCACCTTATGAATATTTATAAATTATGAATTCTTAAATTGAATGCTGACACGCACTATAGTGACCTTTTATTAGGTGGAGCTCATTATATAATAGTGTTCTGTAATATTTAGGGTGGGCTGATATAGCACTAACAGCACTAGTCACACAATAGACAGTCCTATGTTACTGTGTGTCTCATAGTAATACAACTTGTTAAATAGTTTCCATCACAAAATACTAAACAATACTAGTACATAATAGAACTAAGTCTCTAAATATGATGTAAATCTTGATTTGTTACTTCAAAGGATGATGTTGTTAATGGTAATGACTGAGTAGATTGAACTAAATGATCATTAATATCATCATAATGAAGGGAAGTAGCAGGTGAGATAAGATAAGTTGATGTATTTGTACTATTATAAATTGAAGGACCTGGTAATGTATAATAATTTGGTTAATATAATGATGTATATTGTGTTATATTAATGGGATGGGGAGCATAGGCGGCTGAAGGCCCGGCCAGAGCCGGGTAGATTTTCAGGTTAATTAATTTTATTATGGGTGTGTTAATATTTGTTTAATGAAATGGGTGTGTTAAGTAATTGCTATGAATATTACAAATAACAGCTGACCTTGTTGTCTTGTGACAATCCAAAACAAACAATCTGTGATATAAGATCTGAAACAGAATGGGTAAAATATGGGAATGAAGCTGTTTCAATGGCTGAGAAACATGACGTTTCTTATGCTTCACATCACAGTAGACCAAGAAGACAGCAGAAATTACCACAGAGGTATGATGATAGCATAGTACATGAAACAACGGGTAGAGAAAACATCATACAGATTATAGACGAGTATCGTATCCACATCTACTACAGTACTCTAGATATAGTATTAGAGGAACTGAATTGGAGATTTACAGAAGTTAATTAATGACTGCAATGGAGGGACTGCAGCCTGATTCTGAAAAGTTTTGGATGTTGATACATTGCTGTCCTTCTTAAAAACATTACGATATACCAGAAAATGAAATCAGAGTAGAATCCTTGACAGCCAAATCCTTTCTACAACACGATATCTACTCCGAACTTATGACAGCTAAAGAGTGCTTTCCGAATTAATAAAGTGTGTCCAGATTCTACGACCATTTGGTGTAACTATTGCTACAACTGAGCGTGTCCCTTTTTCATTACGTAGGGTGAAGACGTATCTCAGGTCAACATGACTCAAGACCGTCTCTCCAACTGGCACTTCTATATATATAGAGAGAGGTGTCCAACCAACTCTGGGACTGCTCATCTATCCAATCATTCATCCATTCATTTGTCCATTTAATCCTTGTATTCAATCATTGATTCTAGGAATATAATCTATATATGATGGTATGGTTCTTGTAGATGATGTTGGACCTGGGACACAGGAGCATCAGAGAATGAGTCTACATCAGGATGAATGAAGTGTAAAATGTGGAATTATATTTACAACTCTATTACTCTATTATCTATGGTCAACACTTAAAGAATAAAGACAGTCATCGAGTATTTTCTGATCTAATATGGGACTTAGTACTCTAGTTGTTGTTAAAGATTTGTGACACATACTGAGTTTTCTATCACAACACAAGATAATGAACTAAATATTAAAACTTCTATCCTTTCATTCATCAATGTAGTTTAATTAAACTAAACCACAACAAACTATCGGTTTGGCTTTAGTTTAGAGAGGCATTAAACTTGTAAAAGAAAATATATGTATACCAGTGCTAGCTAATGGTGATATTAAAAACTGAGGCTGATATAAATAGAACAGTAAACTTATACTGGTGTAGATGGGGTTATGGCTGCACGTGGGATTCTACAAAACCCAGTCATGTATGCGGGATTTGATGAGACACGCATTATTACAATGTGATAATACTGATCATATCCTCTTAATTTTTCATTATTATAATTCAATGAGTTGTAAATAATGACAACATTATTTACAACTCTCTCTCTCTCTAGGTTGTTGTTGTTGTCTAACTACAAGTAAGAGAAGTGGATCTTTCAGTCCAGACTATGAATTAAATCGTCTACGAGCACATTCACTCTCATTCTCATTCTGCAGCTAATCCCAACTATTTATGGTGAGTCATGGTTACCATGACAAATTATGGATGGCACCAG
Source organism: Gigantopelta aegis (assembly GCF_016097555.1). NCBI lineage: Eukaryota > Metazoa > Mollusca > Gastropoda > Neomphalida > Peltospiridae > Gigantopelta > Gigantopelta aegis. Next base: position 7,120 of record NW_024535780.1, read on the forward strand.
AGGCTCTCCTTCAAGGGAAGTTCACAATTGAGTCTGATATTTGGTAAGTGAAAGTTGAAGTGGTTATTATAAAGATATCATTATTGTAAAGGTCTTGTGGAGTACTTCTGTGGGGAGAATTATGACATTTGGTAATCAACCATATCCTGGTAGAATAAACAAGAGGTTCTTCAGTTTGTAACGGGAGGAGGAAGATTAGATAAACCAGAGAACTGTCCAGGAAGATTGTATGTTGAATGGATGGACAATATGGATGTATGGATGGATCAATAACTAATGGATGAATGTTTAGATATGAGACAAATGAATGGACAGTTAAATAATTCAAAGGATCAATGGACAAATGAATGGATCAATAGATGAATATATATTAATAAATGTATTAATCATTAGATGATATCAGTATATTTATGACTAGATATTAAATGAATGAATAGGAAAGTGTATATATTGATAGTCTGGACTGACTTAGTTCTAATATTATAATTGTTAATTCTATTATTTGTAGATATAAACTAATGTGATGTGTTGGAAGAGTATGCCAGTGAGCGACCTCACTTTGCACAAATAGTAGATGTATAGCATCATTCTTAGAACATGTTAACAATAAAAGAGATAGTTATTATTCTGATGATGATGATGAAGGATTTAGAAGAGGTCCTACAACGAAGAAAACTCTAGACCTTCAAGAACATCATCCGTACGATCAGGTAAGACCATTTATTCATCTATCAACTCATGTATCTGTCCCATCTACAACACCATATGTCCATTCCCCTCATCCATTTGTCCATAAATCCATGTACTCTCCATTCCATTCATCCATTTTCCTTCCATTTAGTCCTTTCATTTGTCCATTCTTTCATTTATTCATCCATTTTATAGGTATTGTACATCTAGCTCGTCAAGGTAGTATGCGAATTCGTAACAGTTTCCGACGGAGAGGTAGTCTCCATAGAAAAGAAGAACTTGAGTCACATCAGAATCATACTGGAATGAACAGTGATGAAAACTTAATAGATAATGTACCCAATAATGAGGTAATGTACCCAATATAATGAGGTAATATACCCAAATAATTGAGGTAATAGAGGTTATATGTACCCAATATAATGAGGTGATGTACCCAATATAATGAGGTATGTACCCAATATAAGGTGATGTACAACAACACATACACATGTACTAGAGACAATGATTAATTTATTATAATTTTTTAATATGTTTACAGTGATCCCCTTAATAATTAAGTGATAATGACATGACTATTATATCAATAAATATAGACATATAAATTGATCATGTGATCATTATATCAATGAGTGTCATTAGATGTAGACAATGTCATATTAATATACATGTACATGTAACAATGATATTGTGATAACATGATAATATAACAATGAACTATATTGTTGACACTGGTATGAGTTAATATTATTTTCTTTAGGGTGATCAACCATTTAGAGAGAGAGGTCCTTTCTAAATCTATTCAATATCTATAATACTTGATACATATAACTGTCTACATGTACATGTATGTTTGTGTGATGATTTTTGTCTCTCTCCTTTATTTTGTATGTATCTTTTAGCCCAATACGTACTTATTAATTGTATCCAATATCCTTCATTATATTACATTATGTAATATTAATAATATTATAATGTAGATATAGGTTTGTTAGGACTAGTCTCATTGTTTATGATTATAATTTATTCTCTCTTTGTTAATTTTTTGAATACTAAATTTTAATTTTACTATTTCTTTGATTTAATTGATTTGTTAAAATACATGTAAGTATTATTTAATGTTTTTTTCTTTATTGATGTACATGTAATTTGTGTTTTATTCTAATTATCAGTATAACTGTGTGAAAAATTTCTTTTTATAACTTCACAAAATATTTCGAATTCAATAAATTAACACATAAAAAGTCAAACATTATAATATTGTTATTGTTGTATTGTTTGTGTTATGAGAACATTATAATGAGAGGAACTATAAACATTGTTCATTAAAGTTAACTTATATTAGGATCGTTATTAATGTGATGTGTTCAGTATCTATTACAGCTGATATAAGATCAATACTGGAGATCCTGACCTAGCTATAGTCTAGTTAGTTATGGTTATATGAGGAGGAGACAGGAGAGGTGGTAATTGTCTTCAATATTTCATTTTACTTTACACAGTATTTCAATCTCCACATACTATATTGTATTCAGTTTACTATTGTTTCTCTCTTGTCTCAAGAGACTCCTTTATGTTAGAAGAGTTGGGATTTGTCCCTTTACTCAATTCTCTCTTGTCTTTATTAGGGATCCTTTATTATTAGGGATATCATATATTGTTCATAGTTGTCCTTTAACATTATCTCAATATTCATTAGATCTACCTTATTGAATAACATAATATAGAGAATTATAATATGAGAACTTACTATTATAATGATTTATTACTGTTGTCTACTAATATAAACCTACAGTTTTAAAAACAATAATATTTAATATAATTATTAGGATCAGCTGATGTTTGTGATTGTATAACATCTAGTATAACTGGTGACCTTTGTACCTAGTCTAGTTAATAAGAGAGAGGAGAGGTAATAATTATTGTCTTAACTTTATCTCATAATATTCCACCTCTACATCCAGTGATCTCATGTCCATTATACTGTATAAAGGTTTTATTATTCTCAATAAAGTATCCAATCCTTTTCTATAGAGATAACTCCATTATTAATATATCAATGTAGAGTATAGGACTAATAGAGGTTGTCTATTAATATCATCTTAACTATATTACAGTTACTATATGAAAGAGAAAACGTCTCTACTTCGGAAATATGTATTGTTGGACTTGAACAGTTTGACAATTTTCATTATTCAACTGAACTGATCTCATTATTATAGTTAAATTGTAGTCTTCAATATCTTCTGAATATAAGATAGACCATGATGACTTCTTTAGTTTGTTAGAAAATGGGATACAATTACGTTCCTTACTGCATGACGTCCCTTATATACTCTACTAGAACTGCATATATAAAAGTACAAAGGAGTTAAAAATAATACTCCGCCCACAAATAATAATTACAGGCGCCAAATTAGCAGCTGTCAGAGAGACAAAAAAGTGCGACGTTAGAGAAGTAAGTGTCAAGCAAAACTGCTCTATTTTTTATTGTCTAGCTAGTTTTGTTAGAGAAAGAAATTGTTAATAAAAGAAGAGGGGGAAATAAAGTGAAAAGAAATTAAAGAGAAAATAAAAGTGAGCGAGAAGACATATTAAGAATAAACAACAACTACTTACTATAACCAAACACAAGTCTGTTTTTAATAACTTGATAACTGTCTAACATCTTTACAATACTCTTCATGTTGTCTTGATAAGTATAGTTTCCTTATTGTAGTATTTTTATTAAGTGATGTACATATTGTCTTGATATCATCATTGTTAGTGAAGTATTGTAGAGACGTAGTTCTGTCAATGATGTAGTTGTTTGTATTAGATCTGCTATTGTACTGGTACTAACTGAACTGTCTGAGATTATCATGATTATGGATTACCCTCCAGAATGTCCAATCCGTATCAATGTTTGGTTTTTTATAAGTCCTTCACAGATATATCGACTGCCATTATCAGTGATGTTACAGTGACAGAGAGATCTAGTTTTTAAAGTTGTATTACTTGATAACATAGTAGATAAGTGAGTTATAATCTTCATCTGTGATATCAGTAACATCAGACAACTCTACTGTTCAAGTGTGTTTATTATTCAAAGAGACTATCACTGACTTGTTTGATACCACCATAAGTGAAACCAGGAGCACAGCCATAGTTATCTTTATTGATTTATTAGTTTTTAGTATCTCTGATAAATCGATTACACACTTACTGTCAATGAAGTGTTAGTGTATATAAGACTCCTCACTGTACACTTATATAAGATTGTTTATAATAACCTGCCGTAACTTTCAGGAGATGATAGAAGAGAGTAATACTCCATTCTTTTCCTGTTTGTTGTTCTGTTATTAGTTTACTTTATAACATCTTCACTTTGTAATATACTTGGACTAGTGAGTCTCAACACTATTGTCATCATACCACTGAACTCTTCCAGTGTCTCCTGTTATAAAACAGAGTTAGTATAATATATAGTAACACATAGTAATATATACTATAACACACTACAATACCAGACAACAAACTGAAGAAGAAGGAAGCC
>NW_024535781.1:0-47304 GCF_016097555.1 Gigantopelta aegis
TCGCCATTGTTGAACCCGGGCGGAGGACCATGTTATGCATTTCTGTAATTGATTTATTTATGATTTTAAATCCTTTCCTTTCAGGTCCGGAGGTTGTATTCTAAAAAGGTGATGTTTTGTTTAAATCTATTACCCCATTTAATTTAATGGGGATACATGTGGTAATGATTATTGAGATATATATGCATTCCTTCCAACTAAATACTATGCAACTTTTTTAGATGTATTTCAGTATAGTTTTCTAATAAAATAACTTAGTGGTGCTTTAGTTTAAATAAAAATTAATTATACAAATCAAGGTTATTTGACTATGTTGCAAGGATTTACATTTTTGTTCTTGTTCGTTTTTTTCGTTATTGGGTTGTCAAGCTAAAATTTGTTAGTATTTTGCAAGGATGTATAGATTGTTTTTAATTACACCATAATATAATTAGAATAAGGTTTTCGGGTTCTCAAGTGCATAAACTTATTGTTATCATAAACTTAGGTTGTCAAGGATTATTATAATTTTTTTAATCGAAAGTTTTTTTATAAGTTTTCTTTTGATTATGTTTCAATACGCAGCGCGAAAATCTGCCCGCTTGGCTTTTATTTTCGAAACAAAATTTATTGGGAGTGTTTATTTTTTGTGTTCAACTTTAATTAATTATTTTTTAGCTGTGAAAAAGGAAAAGTGCTTAATTAAAAAATTGAATGTTCATTTCAATAAGATAAAATCAGAGAACAATTATTTTTATGTTTTTTTTGAGATGGTTGTTTTTCAAATAAGTATTGATATTCCGAGTAAATAATTTAAAATTGCAAATTTGGTTTTTTTTTGTGTGTAAAAAAATGGTGGGATAGCTGTTTGCTAGTTAGGGCTTTAATTCTGGACATTATTTTTTTTGTAACGCATAGGTTTTTTTACTCCCAAGAATTGCCAGGCGTCCTAAGATTGTTTTTGACCTGTGATATTTATTAAATTTATTAAATGTCCCACTTTCATCATTTTGTGTATTATGAACATTGTGACTTTCTGAAGCCAACAACGCAATTTAACTGCCAACACACATGTTACCACTGATTTATTACTGTTACAGTGACTAGGCCATGACTCATAAGGCTTTTTAAACTAATGCAAAGCTTCTGTACCGAAAATGGCCTTGAGCAAACACCATTCCTTTTTCCAACTTCTCAGAATTCAGACTTGGCCATACAGTCCATTCACAGTACTGATATTACCATCAAAATAATCTTCGGACAACTTTACATTTATAACTTGTATAGGTATACATGTGTATGAAACCATTGAAGCTAATAAATAAAAATACCAATGGCCACTACGTTTGTTTTACTCAGTTTTGAAGACAATCTCTTTGTGATTGTTTTAAAAACTTTCTGATCAAATTAATACATGTCATCTTAATGGTAGATATAGTCTCATACTTATGTTTCTTGATAACTAATAAAAATTATTATACTTTATTCAAAATATTGTGATATTATTAGAGTGCTACACACATAGTCGGTTAAGTTCATACAATATCACTATAGTCATTGAATCACTTCTCTATAGTCGCGGGGAAATTTTTGCAATTCTGTAAATTTTAATCCCCAAAGAATTGATGCGGTGGTTAATTACTGCTGTCACCTTTGATAGTACTGGTCAAAGCCAATGATTCCAGATTACCTGGTAAAGCCTGTGTAAATAATAAATGTATTTGTTTTATTAGGACTGAATTTGGTTTCTAGTGAGGTTTTTTTTCGTTGGAACAATACCAAAAGTAACATTGAGTTTACTTAACGTACCCTTTTTATGGAAAGGTTAGTATCGAGGGTTTGCTTGAAAGCTGGTTTTTTCAATCACTAGTCCTGTTACCTTAGTTATTTAGAGGAAGGTTGAAACTTTTTTTTTTTTAATCAAATTTTATAACAACTAAATCTGTACATTTTTTTAATGCATTAACCTTCCATTTGCATTTTAATTTTTTTTTTTGTATTTATGTTGTAGGTGTTGCGTTATTTGCACCATGTACTACAAATTTGGTGAAAATGACAGGCTGGTACAAAATTGTGCCCCATTCAAAGTAAACGATTTTTTTTTAGTTTTTTGTTACAATCTTATTAGGTCAAGGAAGTTTAAATTCAAGATGACTTCACAGTCGTCTTACTCCTCATGAAGAGGGAAGTATATGAAATTAATTGCTGCCTTTTTGGGCAATTGGGAGAATGTAATGTGACCAATTTAGAACTTGCCAAACTTAGACTTCTAGCTTTTAAATAACTGGGGCTTGTAGATTAATCGTGTTGCTAAGACAGGTTTAAAAAAATGCTTATTGGATTACTTAGTATATTGTCATATAATAAATGCAAGGGTCATTCCATGGCAATCCCGTGAAGGTTATGATTGACTTTGTATATAGGGTTTGTTAAACCCGGGGGGATCGGTTTTTTTTAGTGGGTGGTACAGAACCCAACTTTCCATATTTATGCCTGGGATGTGGTGGAAAGAAGTTGCTTAACCAGGTTATTACTGATGAAAGGCAATGATTATGCTACAAATAATTCCAATGTGTGGTTGTTCTTTTTCATTTTTATATCTAATGAAATTTATTTCAAAATTTACTTTGTTGTGTTTCTTTTTAGTTGCTTTGGGAGTGGAGAGCTTTTTAGTGTCTCTTTGAGGGGAAAGAGTTAATGGATTCAATACAACCCTGGTTTTCATTCCTCCTATGGTATGAGGTCTCCGAAGGTTTAATTAAAAATTTTTCAATATTAGCAATTCCCACACTCGTGAAGCTGAGAAGGGTAGGAAAGACAAATTGAAATAATTTCGTCAATTTATTCCTTTATTTGCCCAGTCGAAAAATTGTGCCATATGAAATTAATTTGGTTTCTTCCAAAGGAAGGTTATTATATAGCATGACTTGAATGATTTTCTTTTTTTCAGATTGTGGGTCTAAGTATTGGGCATGGTGCTATAAATGTAAAGGCTTTGGGGGCTGTGAAAAGGGTGCACAAAAAGTAATTTTTGACTTTAGATTTTTGGTCAGCCCTGTCACCTATAATATTTGCCTATGATAAAAATTATTATAAAATGTAAAATGAACAGGAAATGATAATTAAAGGCCCTTTAACCAAGTTGTGCGTGAATTAGAGATGTAATCTTAGGTTTGATGGGTTTTACAAAAGAAGTTTCAATTCTGAATGTAATTTTAACAATTTTTTCCCTACCTTTTTGTTAAGGGGCATTTTTGATTTTTTTGGAATATAATTTATAGGATTTTAACATGATTTTCAAACTTTTTTTATAAGAAACATTTTATTTTGACCTTGTCAAAATTTGGAAAATGGTCCTTTAATCATTTAAATGGCAAAATTAAAAATTTTTAAATTTTAATTACGCTTTTTTTGAAAATTTGTTTTTAAAACATTTAACTTTTTTTTTGGTGTTTGAAATTGTGTAGAATCCATCCCCATCAAAATTTTTCAAATGAAAATTCCCAAATGTTTTTTTATAAGAAAATTAAATTAAAAATCAAATGAATTAAATTTAGAAAATTTTAAATTTTCACAGTTTTAACCAGATTGTGTGGATTATGTGTATGTTTTACTGTCACAAAAGTTACCATTAAAACTTTGTACAAGGAACTTTTCAAAAGTGACAAAGTAGCTCTTGTTATATTGTAACAGTCTGCTTGGTACACATGGTTTTCTTTCACAGATTATACTTTTTTGCAGTATAAACTGTTCCCTTTGCTGTTTAAATATAATAATTGTAGCTAGCATAATACAATAGAAAATGGAACAAGGATTTAAACTTTAAGAGATTGCTTGATTAACACTAGAAAAGACTATAGATTTGTTGCTTTTATGAAACTAATGGTGCTGCTGAGCTGCATGGGTTTACAGTTGTTACCAGGAGTACTAGTAATATTCACTAATACGTGGGTGTGGCTACTTATAGACCACTTAAGTGGTGTTACCATAATAAGGAGAGGTACTAATATTACAAGAATGTCATTACTTTCCTTACTCTTTCCCATTGTCAAAAGACATCTCCACTTGCATTATAAAAAAGTGTAGTGGCTTCTTTCATAGCTGTATCTCCTGCACCAAAGTGTAAACCAACTTCATCAATAACTAACTCAACCTTTATTGCTCCAGCATTGAATATTACACCTGGAATACTCCAGCAACACCTAACATATTGGTCAATAAAACAACGACATGGGCCAGTCTAACAAAGTTATAATTTGCTATGTGCTCTTTGGTCACAGTAATAAGGGTAACCTAAGTTTTTCGGGTTATCTTGGGAAAAGTTGAGGAAGGCGGTAGCCCCCAAAACTTTACACTTTTCTCAGCATGCAAGCCTGCAAAAAGAGAAGGACCTCAGGCTTTTTCAAATAATTACACTTATATCTTACTGCATCAGAGTGTTAATTGCCATTTAATTTTCTTGTACATACATAGACAAGAAAAACTTACAAAGTTAGTCTAAACTACAATGCTCACACATGATCAGTTTAGCTTCAAAGCCATTTGGATTGGTCACAACTGATTTTGGTTGTTGTTAACAAATGAGCGAGTGCAGAATGTTTCCCATTTTTAGTGAAAAGCATGGTTACTACTTAACTGACCCTACTCTAGGTTGTTTTGGATGCTACTTAATGTATGTTATATCTAGTAATGTTAGAATGATTGTCTTACTATCTCTGCCTTCTGTACGTCAACACCCAGTTGGCATAGTTTACAATTCAACAGTGTAAAGATTGATAGCGCTGTCCATATCCTTTGCCGCAAAGCACGCATAAAACTCTTTATTCGCCGCTTGCAATTTCTGCTTTGTGAAGACCTACAGGAAGAAAGGATGGAATGGGTTTCTTAATAAGTGTCCACAGAACCTTGAAACTCACTCTCCATCTTTTTCTCGAGCTTTTTATTTATGACGTCATCATGCTTTATTACTAAACACTATTATAAATTTTATAATTCTTTTTTTAAAATTAAAAAATGAAATCAGCATAAAAAATGTTAATTTTTTCCTTTAAAAAATGTATATAAGACGGGAAAAAACGCGACTGAAAGTCAAAAAAATAGAATGGTTAGTAAATTAACATGTGATTCACAAAGGTAAATGTATAGGCATACCACTCATAGAACTTCCCATTCCAAAATAAATTGATATCAAATTTGTCCATGATTTGTTTGTGAACTCAACGCTACAGAGGAAGTCCTCAGTTTTGTTGCTAAATGAACAGGGACAGGCCCCCTGTGGTTCTCCCAACAGCTGGTGCTGCTAACATCCCAACTTTGTCCCACCACTAACAAGTGGAATCATATCAACAGTGGATTCGCTAGATTCATTTTCTACTCCTAACAAATCAATTTCAAAGGTGAGCTTTCTATTTCTTATCACAACCATAATACATGAAGGTCAATACATCTGGCTGATGGGAAGAAACTTATTTGATGAATTTTCCACGTTTGTATTGACTACAGTTGCCTCTTGACCCGACTGTGTTTCTTCCATATACTGCAGCGCTCCCATCAAACCTTTATGGTCATGTCTGGCTCAAAAAAAAATACAGACAGAAGTAGTTTTACTTGGTCTTTGTAAAGAAACCCGGAAAGGAGATCCATTGATATGCCTTGGGCCTGCATATAGCACACTTACCATGAATGTAATCACTAATCTGCGGATAAAAGCTATACGATACTTACCATCATCAACTTGCCTTTCCACATAGCAAGGCCTGTTTACGGGGCCCTTGGAATTGACAGAAGAAGCAGACAAAGTTCCCTTCACCAGCTTGTAATCGTGGTCAAAGACCTATTCTAGTGGTCCTTGGTCAGCCTTCAGAGGTATTACAGGATCCATACATAGACACTTTTGCTGGCACGAGGTGTAGAATCGGATTTGGTAAGACCAAAGAGAGCCAATAAGACTGCATATTGTCATATGTGTCACTTGAGATTTTATAATCATCAGATCGTGTAGCTTTCGAAATTGAAGGGTATATTTATCATCTCATTTGGAATAATATTAATGTAAGGTGAGATTGAGATCCAGTAGTTGTGCCTACTGCACCATTTTTTTAACTTAGAAGAGTCACGATTTTGGTGCATGAACATGGAAACTTTTTCCAATGGTTTTTGTGAGAAGATAGTGAGTTTCTTGGCTTGGGAGAGTTCTGGTAAGCATCAAATAGAAGAGACTTGGAACGTTATAGCGCTTACTTGTCATGGGGTCCCGAAAGGCATGGGTGATTAGTCAATGAATAATTCATGCTTTAAGTACTCCTTGAGTTTATAAGAACATAGCTCACAGTTATAACCGAGAACTGTTGCTATCAATTGGATTTGGGCATGGTCATACCATCAGGGGTGTTACACCTTTGCACTGAGTAGACCTTCTCCCAATTTTTTTGTATCAACACTGAAAGCAATCGTCTTATTAATTAGTACAGGCTGTGATAGACCACTGGCCACCATCATCAACTATGACCGTGAGGATCGTTAACATAAAGCGAAATGGAGAACGAGGTATTTTCTTCACCACCATACTTCATTAACACATAGTGTTCTCTCCAATTGCACAAGGCTGAGCAGAGAATTTTGTAAACTTTACTATCATCACCTGATACATACAAATACGCTCTCATCCAATAGGATCAAGTAAAATGCTTCAATTCACCATGACCAGCTTTGCTAGTGTCAAACTTTTATTTTTTCACACATTACTACCCATTTGTACACGCCCCTTAGGGTATTCCAAAAGAGCACAGGGCATTTGGACGACAATTGGTAGAGCCATGTTACTTGAAAAGGACTTCCTTTAATGTGTTGAACAACCCGGTTATATCAATGGCTATAATCATCTGGTTTATCTTATAACATAACCATTGTGAACACTCCTCCCAAGCACGATATTAATTTGAATCGAGATGGCTGGTGGTTTACCATCAAAGGTATCTTTTGTAAGGTACCTGGGACCAGCTCCAAACCGTGTCTACTTGAAATTTGATTTTCCTGGCCAAGAGTGCAAGTCTGCGTCAATTCCACTAGCAACACAAGCCAGAGGATTAGAAAACTTTGCATAAAAACGTACCCCTGTTTGGAACTCCTCCCCGCGTAAACAATGCAGATATTTGTGATGTTCCCACAACATGGGGGGTAAAGGAAGTTTATAGACACTCCCTTTCAACTGTTCCCCAGTGGTCTTCCAGAGTTTCCGCCATTGCCCTCAATTACACGTCTCTAAACGACCTCGTCCACTCCCTTTAGAACAATCAACTATGAATTCACTGGCTGATTAACAATTACCACATTGTAAGCCCTTTCCTTGAACAACACATTTGATCTGGAGAAACATGGTGATATTGTCCACCGTTTTGTCATCTTCTTGAACATTCCTTGTATTGGTTGTGTATCTACAGGTGTGGTTTACCTGGGGTGGGGGAGGAGATGGTGACAGACGATGAAGGAGGTACTGATGTACTATGTTCAGAATATAGGTTCGGGGGTTGTTCCACTCAGCTGGATATCGGTAACTCAGTTGTATATGCTACGTCCATCCCCTCTTCATTCTTGAGATGCCAATTACCTCAAAATCTATTCTTTCTTCCTGTTTCTCTTCAATTTCCTTGCGGCCTCCTATCCTTTTTTCTTCATGTTCCTTTTTCTGTTCTCCTTTTTTCATGCAACCAGCTCATGTTTCTCTCTATTACCATCTTCATGATCATCCATGGGTTTCAGCCTCCCTGTTCATTCCTTCTCGTTTCATCTTTGTACTGTAGCGTTTCATTGTCTTGGGGCCTTGCCTTCAATTTCATCTTTGTATGACATTCAGGTGCTGAAAGAGTGCCCTTGGTGCATTTAGATGTTTCTTTCAGATCAGAACTAAATTTCAAAAAGTCCAATTCTAACTCCGTTTGGTTGTTGTTTCCAGGGTGGAACTTGTTTACTGTAGAACCAACAGGTTGAAACAGGAACCGCTTCATTTTTATTTTTAGTTGGTAAAGTGTGTGTGACTTTCAGGTGTCTTGCCAATTTTCATCAATTTTCTTTTTAGAGCAAGGTCAAATCAAGTTCAAATAGCAAGCAAAGAGCTCATCTAATTCAGATTTGCGCTTTTGACGAATACTCGACTTTCTTCTATACTCCTTCTCCCTTTGCCATATCTCGTTTTGTTCTTGAAATGGTTACTCTTGTGTGATAGGTAATCATACTGTCTCTCTCCAACACCTCGTTTTCTTTAAACTCTGGATACTTTTCTGACATTTCTATTGAGGTCCCCATGCAAACTCTAAGGCAACAGGTGTATGGCGATTTGGATGTCTTCATATTACTAGGTGCAATAACGGCTTCATCACTTGAGGTATAAAAAAGCAGAGAACTGCAAACTAGTAAGCCATTCTATGTCCTCCCCAGCTACTGGTGATAGCCTTGGTGTTTGGGGCTTAAGAAATGAAGAAAACTGAGTAACATAAGCCATTCTCCAAAGCTGTTTCAGCATCTTTACTGACTAAATACATCAGGCTTGATCAGCTGGGTTAATGCTCAATTATTTCTCGGCACATTCATTAGTAATGTAACTCGCTCAGATGGTGACATATCCTGCAGGGGCTTATTACCCTCGTCTGTGATGGTACCAGGTAAAAAAATGTTGACTATGAGCATTAAAGCTAGCTCCATCTATCCAATCAGAAGAGAAATTAATGATGCTCTGTGTTGTGGTACAACGTTTTGTTGACCCAGTCGAACATACAGATATCGCCAGGTGAATCTGGTTCACAAAATAGAGAGATATCTACTGACTTTCAATTCGTCAGGATGGTAGATGCCAATTCCCTCAGGTGATATCAACCTGAAAAGGGACTGTATCATAGACTATATCATCAGTTAACACATATTTTCTACAACTACATATAAAAGGCCCAAGTCAGTTTTGTGCTAATAGTTAAAATTAAAATCAAAAAAAAAGCCCAACTAGCCTACCTTGGGTATTTCAAAAGCTTTTTTCACAGCAAACACCATAGCAGCTACGTATTTGTTTTCTTAAAAGCAATTATCCAGAATCCAAGGAGTGATATTAGTGATGGAACCTGGCTTGATGTTTGTCCTCATAAGGACCTGACCAAGACAAGTCCATCCCTCCAACTAGTAACTAAGTCTGTAATACCAAAACCTCAGGAAGCATTGCCTAATTACATGAAACAAGTAATTCTTATTATAATGGCTTAGTTAATTTAAAAAGCTTACTTATTAAGATAATTTATTACACAGTAACTTTATGGTACACAATCTACTAAAATACATCCTAGAGCAACCTCCCTTTTGTGAACCAGAATAAATCCATTATTAAACAATATTTGTAAAACATGAAATTTAAATCTAATAAGTGAGATTGCTAAAATTCAACTCTATATAGTGTGGTAGTAGCAGTAAGTAGTAATCAATGAAATAAGCACAACAGACCGGAAGTCACACAGAATGGTAGTAAAAAATAAGCATAATTAAACCACATCTTACTGAAACCTATCTAGCATTTGATTCCATGTGAGGTCTTTATGACCCCAGTACAGTAATTGGATAAACGGTTAGCTAATGTTTTGGAGGAGACCAAGAGTTAATTTAAGTTTTCCATCAAACAATGTATGCTGACCTCTACAGAAAAGTGATGAAAGTCACAATAATAGTAATACTCATACTCAATTTTTGCTATGTATGTCAGAGTCTATCGTATTCACCAATATTTAGGAGCTGTATCCTTCCCTCGTTTTTCATAACAATCTAAAGCAATTTGAACATTTTCTAACTAAAGGTTAGTCGTAGTCCGGGGAGATTTTGTGATATCTAAGTAAGGATATAAACCTATGATAGTCAAGTAAAAGAAGTGCCAATATGAATTAACTATCTTAGTTACTGGGTTGTCCCTCTACATAAGTTAACAGAATAAAGGTCTTTCCTATAGTAAGTATTGCTTAATATAAGAGGGGTGTTATAAGGAAAATCAGAATGTTTTGAAAGATATTCAAAATCTCCAGTTGAAAAGGTTGCAACAACTCATAGACAAACTGAAGACAACAAACTTTCAAGTCATGAAATATTGTTCCATTTAGAACCTCATTTTAATAACATAGTGTCTGGTCAGGTGTCATTAATATTACTAATACATTTTAATAGTGTCTATGTTATAATACGTTCAATTTCAATTTATATGTTATGAAACCTGTTGCACTATATAAATATTTAGGCAAACAACAAGGTGATAGTTAGAATACAATGAAGCATACCCCTGTCAGACCAAACTACGGTACTGGTAATGACAAATGATTTTTGTTACAGGAACTAATGTCTCTAAGATTTCATAATAATGATGATGGTAGGTCTTCCCTGGCTAAGAATATAGCTATAGTTACTCTAACAGTCACAATGGAATGTTACTGCATTAAAACACATTAAATTATAAGTAGTTTTTTTCTATCACAATCAACACTCCAACCTCCTCCATCCTTTAGCCCCAATATATACCTGATAAACTGTAATTGACTGTGGTGCTACAGTCTCATTAATATTCAATGAGAACTAAGCCATCTGGTAATGGAAACTCCGAAGATCTGAAGATACTGATCTGTTTGTTTCAGATGATTTTAAGTGTTGATTATCCACATGAATAAAGGCGTACTTCTTGGTCCTTTAACCCATTCCTGAGACATTAAATTCATTGGCAGAATCACTACCCACTTCTACAAACAGTACAGCAAGATAAAAAGAGATCTAAGAAAATCATCAAGTTTGTTTTATAACCTTCTATTGTTCTTGCGTGTGGGGTTAGTTTCAGGACAAGAACTCAGCAATATGTAACCACATCACCACTACCTCCTCTTGACGTCCTGGCATCCCTACCGATGCCCTGCCGAAGCAGGCATATTTTGAACTAGCACTCATATTACATCAGATACTAATCAACGAACTTAGTCAGAAATCCTGGTGTCCTGTGGTTTGGGGGCCTACTCCAATGGACCTGGTGTGCAATAGAATATGGCAACAATAGTTAATTAACCTAGAGCATTCCATACATTTCTGTATCAATTACTAATGATAATGCACCATGCAATAGCTTGTGTACATAGACCAACTGGCCATTGAATTTCTAACTGTGTGTGGTATAATGATTAATTAAGCATTAACTACACACTATTATCATTGAATAGCTGTATCACAAAGCCCATGGATTTTCATATATCACTTAGAGATTAAGATAAGAAATTACCATCATAAAATAAAGTTTAATGTAAGTTTGAGATAATGGGTTTTAAAGTATACTGTGTCTTGAATACTAAAAAACGTGTATAAAAACAAAATGTCCTTTAACTATCTCTAGTTTAATCAAGCTCATTAGTAACACATGTATTGACAGTCGGAATGGAGAACCCTGTGCTTTTTATAACAAGCAGTGTCTAGCATGCCAGTAATGGAATATTGGTACTTTAATGAGCATACCAGATCAAACTAAACGTATTTAATTTCACACCAAAGCATGGACATACTGTTACTGCTTGCACTCTAGACACTAAAATATTAAGTAAAGGGATAGTATCAATGACTCGAAGCTATCAAAATAGTACAAAAATACACAAATCCTACTGTCAAACTTAAGAACATATTAAAAGGACAACAAGATATTATGATAAATGTCAACTTGCATTATATTCATATATGCATAATGAACAACAAGCGATTAATATTATTCTTTGTTTATGCTACTATAAGTTTTGTAATGATTATATAAAAACATACCTGACCTGCTAAACACACAACAACTATTTCCCTTCATTGCTTGAACTTTAAGAGAACAACATCACGACCTAAAAGGAGGCGGTGCCGGAAATTTCAATAATTACAAATACTTTAATTTGATTGGTCAGTTTAATATCGTTCTCCCTTAGTGAGTGATACCATGTAATAAGAAATTCTGAAAAAAAACACAACAAAGAATATAAGAATAATGCAAAATATCATTTTGAATAGAAAGTATACAAAATAAAAGATAGTATTAGAGAGAAACAAACATAAGAATATTGGACAATAGAAGTTTTTAAATGGAGCTGTCATTCTTCATCTCTTAAAGGAGGTATATTGTACCAGCATCTTCAGGATAACCCACTCAAAATTAGAGTATCACCAGGATGACTAACTCTGGGAACTATTGCAGGGTACAAGGAGAGCAGAGAAATAGTTTAGGTTATATCAAATAATATAAATTATATTATACACTATACAATAGATCTTCCATTGTAGCCACAATTCCTAATCACAGCCCAGCATTAACACTGCAGTGAAATTTTGACTTTTCTACAAAGGAAACTTGTGCTTCATGAATACCAGTATCGGAATGTTTGCCATGTACTATTTTCCTTGAATAATAGCACAGTGCTACTTCAATGTTAAACAAGATAGTATTCAAGGGCATGGTTAATCAAGATAGAGTTAATTTAAATATATTGAATAATCAAAAAAGCCACTAGAATAAGAAGTGTCTTTGTGATGCGTCCTTCTATCTATATCAGCTGATAAATAACATTAGCCAATGTTTTAAAGGAAGCAGGCTTACCGTTGAAACAAACATTGCGTCACAAATTGTTATCTGGTTATGTGCTCAATTCTATTCTATTCAAAATGGAAGCTGTTAATGGTTCTTTTGTAATAAAATATCTTTTTGTGTTTAGTATTTATAAATGTTTCTTTTATGAGTACCCAGTACTTTTAGAGACTCTAATTAAAGTTGAAAATGAACAGATAAGTCAGGTTATAACTCTGGCTAGGAATGAGCTCAGAGAAATGGTGTGTACCATCAAAATGCCTTGCAAGTCTGCACATCTTACCAAAAAAACAGAGCACTAGCTATCTAGGAAAGTCACAAACCAGAAATCTCATATAAATTGAATTATGTTCTTCGCATTCCACCATGAGTGACGTCAATACATAGTTTGCATATTATTAACAAACGCGCTACACAAAACATTCTCCTCCAGAAAAGTTCAGAAATTGTTGAAAATACCTTTAATGGTAATAGTAAAAAGATTAAGAGATAGCTACAAAAGAACCACAAAAAGCTTCAGTATGACTCACCAAGAACACTTTTACAACTATGACACCATGCCCAAGTTAGGTTAATGTGTTGTATAATTGAAATTCCACTAAAACTCCAACAACATGAACCAGAGTATAATACACAAATTAAGTGACCAACATTGTAGCATTTTATTCATGAGTAGGGTCAATTTTATTGACAACATACAGAAAGGGAAGGCTAAATAATATTTGAGGGGCTACTCAAGGAAATACAATAGTTTCCTTAAGTCATAAATGAATAACTGCAGGTATAATCTATTGCACACACCAGGCAGTCCCATTTTGTTTGGACCATGTGTTATGCATATATAATTATTGCGCATGGACATGGACATTCACTTTGTTTTCTTGTTATATGGAAACAAGTGAAAATGACAAAAATGAAATTAAACCACATCTATTAACGAACTGACACATATAGCACCCAATGAATTTATAACGATAACAGTGAGTGCTATGATGATAGGTAGACAGATTCACACACTCAAAATCATCTCATTATTTAGCTGCTTTCCCTGCCTATATTTAGCATTCTGTTAACTTTAATCCTTCCATATAGACAATACTGCCAATTATCTAAATCTTTGTAGCTCTAGTAATATTTACTGTAAAGTCAGTATAATCCAAAACAATTATAGGGATCATTTTTTTAATTATAATGTAGTTAACTACTCTGACTCACTGGTAATATTTTCTCAATATAAACAGCATCCCAAAATCTACTGTTTTTGAACCACTTGTGTGTGCCTTGACTTCTTCCACTCCATCTCTACAGTATTAAACAACTTCTATTGTATGGTAAGAAATTATAGTTAACGAGGAGTGGGTCAAAAACTCATTACTATTAAGTAAATTTGAACAAAAACTCAATGAAGCTATAAATTAAATATTTAGCATATTTAAAATTGATGCATAAAATTAACAATAGGCTTAGAGTAAGTGATATATGAGTCTGATGATTACTTGTAGCAATAAAAAAATAGTGCTTTAACTAGGACTAATGATACTTGAATGAAGCTGTATGTGTTATATTGCTTTAATATTTTAATTAATTAATGCTTTAATTCATTAGGGACAATTAAAAAGAACTTATGCAATATACTATCACTGTGAGATCACACCTTGTATCTGCTATATTGTACATTGAATAAGTGTTGAGAGTGATTTCAAAAAGATTTAGAAAATGATTATACTTACCTTCAAACTCCTAATCTTCTAGTTAAAAACATCTCAACTAATAACTTCTTTCTTTATGAGGATCTTTAGCAATACTATTAATTACTTTTGGCCACTCTATCTTGCCTTCAGTATCTTCTCGTAAAATTCTAAAAGGATGCTCATCAAAAAATGGATGATATCTAAATGGAAAACATTTCATAGAGAGTCGATATATTAGTCAATATATATCTTTACCCTACAAGCAAATTTCGTAAATTAGTATACCCGACTTCTCTCTTCCTTTTCCACCAATCAACGGTTTCGTCGTCCGTGAACCTTTTACCGAATAATTTCAGGAGCTAATATTCAGGAGTGCCACACAAAGTATATGTCCGTCTGTGAGACACATGAATATATGACATAAAACTTATATAAGGCTAAAAATAAATACATTGCAATCAAAATAAACTTGCAAATAATAATAATAGAAAAGAGTTCTGACTATGTAATAATTCTAACTGAATAGTAAATATTTCTAAGTTTGTTTACCGTCTGCTATCTCTTAGCACAATCCAAAGTCACATAATGGACATGTCCCATATGGTCTAACCAATATATTCTCGGTTTCATATCTCTATAAACAATAAATTGACTGTGTAAGTAGTCAAGTATTAAGACTATTTCTGCTGTGCAAAAAACATGGCTGTTCCATTGTCAAAATCTTTGTGTTGTCTATGAGGTAAACATGTAAACAGTTCACCTCCTGGTACATATTCTAGCAACATGTATAGAAAACGATTATCATGGTATGTCCAAAGCCTAGAAGAAGAAAAATAAGAGTTTTTAGCACTAACCCTTCTAAAGGACATAGTTTTTTAGTTGAACTATATACATTTGCTTTTAGATTAAGCCTTAGCTCAGGAACAGAGTATAACTAAAAGAAACCATAATTAGCCCATTAGAATTCCCAAACACAAGTAATACTGTTGTAAAGCTCCTCAAGTCCAAAACAACTGTAACTTATCTTTATTTCAAAGGCATAGTTATATTTTAATGGCAAAAGCAATTATCTGTTCTTTCAACAAAAATAAATGGATTGAAAACCTGAATTGAAAGATCTACATCTATATACAAAGTGTTGAAATAATTGTGTAATAGGAAGCCCCTTTTGCTATAGTTGATTTGATTACTTAAAAATGTCCTAAGTAGATAAGACAGTCTTTAGAAAAAAAACTATCCACATTTTTTTGTAACTTAAGTAAATAATTACAATATAATTTAAATGAATATGTAAGTTATGTAATCTTTAACACAATCCAAACTAAATACCACCACTCACATATTAACAATAAACGGGTGCTGTATTGATGCCAAGATATCTTTCTCATTTTTGACGTGTTCCACTGCTTAAGTCAAATACTCCTGATATATGACATGGATTTTAAGAGTCATAATAGTGACGAGAAGTAACTAACACTCTTCTCGTGTCAATACAACACGACCCAAATGTTCCAGTTACCTATAAAACATTAATAATCAAAGTGGTAAATGCTAAATAGAATTATATGACTTAATAACAGCCTATATAAATTACACAGTTTAAAAGAGAACTACAAATTTTGATACACTAGAAATGGTACAGGCTTTATAAGAAATGATTAAGAACTTCGATGTACATGGTATGAGTTTTATAAACTAAATTATTGTTATTTAATATACCAATATGTTTCCAAAAACAACCAGAGTCTAAAATTGCTCATGGTGATATACTGTTTGTGTAAAACGAACAGTTTGCATGCATGGACACACAACTTGCACTAAACTATAGGCTTGTTCATAGTGGCAATGAAGTGTAACTGTAGAACTTAATAACTATAGGGTGGTGTTGGTCACTTTTAACAACAAGGTATCACACCCAAGGACTTGGTTTTCATGTGAACCATACCTAAAACTTAGATCACAGAAATCTCAAAAAAAACATTGTGAAGAACATATGCAATTCACACACACCAGAAAGCATAATAATGTTACAAGAAATGAATATTCACAATAACTACCATTATATATTATCTATAACAACCTATTCATTTAAATCTTGTGGTCACAATCTCACTTGATGACATATAATTCATTGTAACAAAACACAAATATTACTATTGATTAGTTTACTGCTGCACTGCAAACCAATTGCCTTATATTCACTCCCTACAACACAGTTGCATATAAGAATTTTGCAAGCAAAAGCATCTAACCAAAATGGTTGTTATACCAAACTTTACTCCCATATTTAAAAAACCACAGTGTTGTCTTAATAAATGGAAATTACCACTTTTTCAATCTGACTTATTAAACACATTGATAGGATGACAATAAATAATAACAATCAAACCGGTGCTCATAACTAATCATGCTTGTGGACAATTGCTGTTATTATTCTACAGTAAGTATGTAATATTAGAAAGACTTTGAACCACAATAGTCTTGCAGCATATTTATAATCCTAGTTGCACAACCTATTGTTTGTTGGTATCTCCAGGTCCTCCTTCTCTCTCAAAGAGAGACTTTCTTGTGTATCTTGGTTCTCTGGGACCGAGAATTGGGCTTGATTCTAAGAAACTTGTCCCAAATGTCTAGCTAGTTCAGTACAGCCGGCATTGAATCACGGTGTTGGTGTTGATGCTTTCCTTCTCTCTTTTTCCCTTTCCTTTGCTACCTCTTTGCTTTCCTTTTCTTCGTGCGTGTCTTCTTTCCTTTCCTTCTCTTCCTTTCTATCTGGGTCAAATCTGGGTCATCTCTCCTCCGCAAGCCATGATCGAGCCTTTTTTTTTTTTGCGAAATAGGAGGGAACTCAAAAAAAGCAATAATTAATACAATTTTAAAGAAAAACTAATTAACAATAATCATAGGGTCTTCGACGGACTCTGCCCCTTTTGCACAGCCGTGTCTCGTGATTTCTCTCCATAAATAATAGTGCAAAATGGTCTGACTGAGGAAAAGAGCACCCTTGGTGCCTGGGAACCAGTAGGCCCAATTATGGAGGTAGTTATACGCGGAGTATAGAGACCATGCAGATAAATTATACTGTTAAATTCAGATCTGACTAATAGTAATAAAAAGAAGAAAATATCGCTTGTATAATTTCTTGCCATGTGATCCTAGAAGATGGTTTACACGTTTTTTTTGAATGTTTAGCTTTCATTGTAGTTTTTAAGTGTTTGGTGAGTGATACTGAAGGTTGTGTTGAAAATTAATATATAGGTTGTAGGGGTTGTGGTCTTATCATAGGTAAATTAAAAATCCCCAGGCCTACATGTAAGTGAAGAGTAGCTGTAGGTCTGGGTATGAGACCAGGGTGTGGTGAGTATGGGACAGTTTTGATGTTTGTATGCTACCTGTTGTTTGATGCGCGTGTGCTGTATTATTAAATCTTGACTATTGATAACATAACAAAATGGTTATTTTCTTTTAAAGGTAGTTATTACGGTTATGATATCCTACTGCCCTGGAGAGAACTATCCAACAGGTTTTATTACCTTGACAAAATGAAATATTCAGTTTTTTTTCAGTCATGAAAAGTTAATAACTTTTAAGTATAATCTTCTATATTCTCTCAAAATATATTCGTGGCCCAAATGTTATTTTATCTCTGATTGGAGGTGGTTAATTGACAGAGTTTTTGGTGTGCGTATTGGAGCAGTTCTTTTTTAGTGCTCTGTGTAACACTTGGGCAGTATGTACTGGAATATAATACCCTATAAATAGAATAAACTATTAGTAGTAGACATATTACAATGATGTCATACACTAAGGTCCAATGATATACATGTAATGCATATATTGTCACCTGTTGCATTTAAAATTATAATACGGTTATGTTGACTGAGTTACATAATGACAACCTAGAACTCATAACAAGATAAGTTGATTCATACATTCATGTATTCCCCTCACTGAAACTATTAGTAGTACCATATGTTATGATACTTATTTAAGCCAACATATAAGCATTTAGAAAGGGTGTAGAGTCGGAGTTTCCCTTTAGTATAAAATAGTGGATAAGGAAGGGATTATATGTATCAGCCAAGTGTTTGCATGTAGAATTTTTGCACTCAAGATACAAGACACACCTTCTCATTTGAACCTAGTATAAAATGTCTTGTGTTCTTATAGGCTTATTATAATTGTTATAGATAGTGGTTCTTTTGTAATCTTGTAAACCCAATATCATATTGTTATTGCCAAAAGAACGTCTAGTGTCTCATATACTCTAGCAAAGGGAGTGATTTGAAGGAAGTTGTCAACACTCTTAATTTCCTATTCTGCAAACAACAATTATTTATGACTTTTATTTGTATATTTAAGCTTCATTCAGTTAAAATTTCTTCCATTCTTGAAAATGATGTTTATGCAAAGTGTGCCAGGACAAGTACACAAATACATGTAATATTGTATTAGGGGATATACCATTCCAAGGGACATATAGACATGTAACTTTTGTGTAAGGTGAAAAAACAGAAGGAACACTCAAAAGTAGTTTTAATAAGGCAGGCTAACTTGTTATCCATATTTTCCTTAGTCTTACCACAATGCTATGACGATATGGTGTGATGATCATAAATTGCCCTCTAGTATTCTAAGTCACTTCATGCTTTCTGCTGTCTTTCTATAATCTGCAAAAATCTGCATGTTTTTACTTGTGTATTAGCCATTTTCAAAAAGATTACAGATGATTTTTACAATTATAATAGATATACATACATGTTTCCTCGCAACACATGTTTTTCTACGCAGAAAAATTATCAAGATTTGCGAGCTCATTTAATGTCAATTATATGAGCACTATAATATTAAGTATGGTATACAGTTTACTACGTTAAAAATTAATTCTTATTTTTATTATTGAATTCCACTATTAAATAATCCTAGGATGATTTTATGATGTGTTTGCGTAGCTATGGTTGCAATTTGCAAGTATTATTAATACTTTATTTTAATTTGTTACAAGCTTATTTTGCCTTTGGGGGTATCTTCCTCTTTATTCTCTGTGCTAGTAGGTCGATTTGTATTTGGGTAAGTCTAACTTGTAATTTACACAAAAAAATGGTTATTTAGAACTATATGAAGTGAATTAACAGTTATAAAGTGACAAAATACACTTTATAACTTGCCCTTTTACAGGTAGGCGGAGAATCCTAGCAGTTGCTCAAAATGCATATGCTGTTATATGGTTTAAGGAAAAGAGCTCAATATGGTATTTGGATTTACTTCTCCAGTATCTCTAGAGTTGTAAGTTTTCCTTTACACCAAGATATGATATCATGTTGTTTGATAGGGTAGTACTGTTAATATGAATGTCAATGAGAAACTCTATGACTTTTTACATAACATAACTGATCAAAAAGCAACGTTTCGGTGTGGTCTTAATGTTTGTAAGTATGTATTCCTTTACTTCCTTACCTCTACAGTATTAAATTTGTGTGTTATTTCTTTGTTATATAGTGTAAATGTGGTAGTCTCCTATCTTATTTTATGTAGGGTTTGGGTTCTGTGTTCTCTCTCTGTTGCTGCTGTGCTTTAGGTTTTGTGACAAAAGAGCAGAGAGAATTACTAAAAGAAAACAGGAGAGGTTGCAACTGATACTGACCTATCAGGTCAAGTTAAGGCAGTTAGTTAAGCATGATCATCATGCAGGAGAGAAGATCAGTTGTAAGAGATGTGAAGGATTTCCCACTACACTGTGGCTTATTTTTATTGTCTGTGGAGCATATTATGTACTGTTTCTTTTATTGGTGTCGCTACGTAAGTACTGGACTTATGCCTGTCCTGTTTATTTTTTCATTTTATGTTTAGGATATTCCTTGAAGATAAATATGGTTTTAGTGCTAGTACTGCAAATATTGTAAATAGTTTTAGTGTACTTAATATCCTGCTGGAGCATCTCCTGTGTTGGATATGCTGTAGACAAGGACAGGAGTTCAATTTAGTTGTGTAAGTTTTTTGATACAGAAGTAGATTTCTAGAGTTGTAACTAACTTTAGTGTATACACATATTTCAATGTTTAATTTTATAGTAAACGTTGGTATGTCGCTACTCTTGGTTGTCATGCAGCTTTGTTTTGCAGGAGGGACAAATTTATCTACCCTTATTTAGCAATGGTAAAAAGAAATATTCATTGTTCCATTAACTATTAAAACATAATTTTATCTTTTTAGGTTGGTATGGGTATAGCCGATTCTAATATTGGCTTGTGCTTTGTGGCCTCTTGTAGCTTTCATAATACTGAGCATCAATAGGGAACTGCATATGGAATGTAAGGAGACAATATTGAGTATGTGTATGTAGCGTTTTGGTGAGTTGCAAACAAGACCGAGCAGATATCAGTCATCCACTAAGATGGTTATTAAAGCTCTTGATTAGCCAATATCCAAATACAGACATATTTCTGTTAATATCTTACAAAAAATCTACTTCAGACTCAGCAGATGACAGTCCTAACCAGCATGTTTAGACTTGTGTGTCAACCAGTGTCACCATACTCTTATCATAATAATGTTTTCAAGCTACTCCTGAGTATTCCGATATTTCTATTTTGAGGTCCTCATTAAAAACTATACCAGTCAGTTAAAACCAACACAGCAGTATTTTTCTTTCACTCAGAACAGAATTAGTGGAGTGTAAATGCTTCTAGAGTCCTGAAAGTTTGAGTATTTGGAAACTTTCCACTAGATTATCATTTTGCAAAAGACCTACTTTAGAGAAAAGTGGTTGAAATATGACGCAAGAGTCCACAAGCTTCAACTGGTTTTATAATATAGACAACATGCTGGACACGATAGAATGAGAGATTGATTCCTTTTCAAAAATGTGTGAGTGTCACTGTCAAGATCTTCTACATTTAAGTAATAATTATTTTATATTGTGGCACTTATCTCACTTAAATAAGAATACAAAATTATTTTAAAAAAATCTCTTTTAGAATGCAGTCTGTTCAAAATCTTGGACTAAGCTATGGTACCTATTGTAGCTGGATCTATTTATTGACAATGTGGATATATTCTACTTGAAGTAATTCTTTTGTATTTGCTTATGTTGTAAGTTGTCCGAGACCTATGTATCTTTAACATTATATTTATCAAACATGTGTGTATATTGCTATGGGAACAATAAAAGGGGAAAGGGTTAGTCAGTCTATACATCAGAGAGTGTATTGAGATTTTTATTGTTGTGGAGTGAGGTGCTGGGGGGATAACAGGCCCATAATACGCCTAGGATATGGTATACTAAAGGAGTCCCTCGCAAACACGCAGACTACTGAATGGTTGAGGGTAAGAATGATGACGGGAGGGTCCAAAGCTTTATCTGCATGGGTAACCACGAGGGAAAAATTGCAAGGTCACGTGAGAAGAGAAAGAAGCTAATAAAAATGCTGAAACCGATCTAAAGTGAAACTAACAATTTACAAAGGAAAAATGAAGTGCCTTGTTTCACAACATTACAACATAGGAATAGTTTAACACAGGGGGAGTAGACCGAATAACCCAAGCTGAAGGTGCTTAGAGCTAGTGTCAAACCCTCGTGTCGCGTCCAACAGCTGTTCATGTTCGGAATAGAGTCTCTCTCTGAATGGGAGCTCAGTGAGAAATGTTTAGATACAGCGTGGATGGGTGGAGCACATATTGTTAATCAGTAATAACTCAATTGTTCATGTTTCATTTAGATTCCAGACCATGTTGTTCGAGTTAATCCGTGACTACAAGTATGGCTTATTTAGGGAGTCCACAATAATTGGTATTATCATGTTGATATTATGTGACATATGGTCATTTTGTTAATTACAGTTATATTAATAATTATGCTTTGCCATCTTTATAAATAATTTGTATAACTGTTTTTGGTATTGCTTCATATGATCACCAAACATAACTTCACTTGAAAGAGAATAATAAAATTCTTTGGCATATAATGTACATAAAATAGACATTTGCGTTGTTCATTCATCGTTTTTGGTTGCCTGAAGACTTTCCTCCTCGTAATCTAACAGTACGTCTAGCAGTCAATGAGACCCCGACTTTTGCACCAGCTGGAATGCCCCTCTTAACAGTACTTGGTTTTCCAATTGTTGATGATGACCACCCCACCATGAGGATGTTCACAGGCTAAAGTAGACACTCACTTTTAAATAATAGTATATACTTACAAAGGCTTACATTCATAGCAACACCCCTAACACGTGCCAACAGTTCCGTTTTTAACCTGTCTTGTGGATATGCTTTCCAGCTTTTAATAAAGGTTTATCAATCTTCCACCACCGCAACAACGCCTACTAAAGCTCGGCAATTACTTAAAACAACCTGTAATAACATTTGACAAAGTCATGCAATAAAGGGTGAGAAAAGCAACAAACTTCTACTCTGTCAATAGCATCACCAAAATATTGTGACATTTTGCACAAGCAATTGTATGGTGTTGTTTCTCTCGATCAGTGAGAAAAAATTTGTAAGGGAGGGGAAGAGAGCAGTACCTTTTTAGCTCCAGATGGCAAGTTTTACTCTTGTCTTATTAGATATCTGATTAAGGGGGGTGTGATGAGCAATAACTGTAGACATAATGTATCCCTCAATGTGAAAAAATGATACAACTAGTATAGTATGCAACTGCAACATGAAATAACGGGGACCTGAAGCCTTTGCAATCTTTCCTCTGTCTCCTGGTTTCTCTGCCATAGCACACCAATAGTACCCTCTGGCATTGAACCCAATGGTAAACAATTACCCGCAGACAATAGCTAAAAAAGTAGGGATATGATGTATATCATTTACGGTCCTCAAACATGCACAGTATCGTTATTAGCATTTAATTTTACCTTTTTTTTCCGCAATACACAAACTGTCCAGTATACATCTTCTGTTGCTACGATATTCTCCACGATGTCTATATTTGTAAGAGGCTCACGAAAATGTAATTCGGTGCCAATGGAGCTCCACGGCCGGATCATGTATAATATCTTTGACTATCCCCTATCAAAAAGATGACATATTGCATAATATCTAAATATCCTATGGAGTAATAACTACACAATACTTTCTTGCCCTCATGTTACATATCAGTTGTACATTATACAACGATACAACCAAACATACTGCCAGCTACGAAAATTCAGTGCTTGATGGTAAAACAGTGAGTATGACACTCTATTAACTCCCGGCACAACAAACCAATGTTACTATAATAACCTCTAGGTTTTATTCTTATAACAACCCAAAACACGCACTAACATCTCAACCTCTAAGTCTAAAACCTGCTTATGTTCTTATCATTGACCTTTTAACATTTTGTAATACTCAGTTTAGTTCAGTTATTAGTGTCACACATACCTTGATGTAACCCTTTCTTTCAGCAAAGTCGAGGAGCTCTGAGCCTAACTGGCCCTTTTTCTATGCTTTTGTGTGGGACTTAAAAATACTTTCCCTACCCTTTCTTTGGGCTTCTAATAACACGACCCATATCTGTACATCATAGAATTGGATTATCATACACCAATAAGCAATACAACATCACTTAATATACTTTATAATCTAAGGTATAAACTTCAGCAACGAATTTTCAACTTCAAAGTACTTTATAATCGTACTTCTCCGATCCAAAAGGATCTACAAGATGAACAATCTCAGAGGGATCCCTCGCAACACGTGTACCCTACCTTACACTGCGCATGCTCACAATAGCACATTGGCCACATGGCCACTTGGCAAACATTGTCACATGTGGTGTAAGTAGCAATGGCTGAAGACAAGAAATCAAAAAACGGGAAGCTACAAGTACAGCATAATAAGAAGGTTGTAGTCATTCCTAGGTTAAGATTGCCTTCAACTAGCAGGGGTGTTAGTGGTATAAATTACTGGTACTTTTGTATCATAGACTGTTAATACAGTCGAAGGAGACAAGTTTCAAAGGTACATTCCTATAAAAAGGCTTGCATATGATGTCTACCTGTTTATTTCAGGGAACATGACTTTGTAATCAAGCCACAGTCAACTATCCCTCCTTTGGATACATCAACCGGCCTTTACTTTTTAAAGGTACACACACACATAATCATATATATAGATAGATATATAATTATTTAGATTATTGAACAGGTTGTAATAGCAATGGGTACACATGTTATACCAGTTTTTTAAAAATGTGCCTTTGTAGCATTGTTCTAGTAGATATTATGTGTTTAGTTGATTACTTACAGAATTAACACTAACAATATGTTAACACAATTGGTTAAAAACCAAATCTTAACCACTAGACATAAACATTAAACAGCATACCGCTTAACATGCAAGATGTAAAAACTTTAATGAGAACTTTGTTAGACAGAATAGTGAAAAATAATGGTATCAGCCAGTCCTGCATTCAGCTAGCCCAGCCTTGTAATCTACCTCATGATCAGGGCCCACGTCTTTGTAGAAGTCACCATTTATTGTATATATTTTTTGTTCCCAGCTTTGTTGATGTCAGTAGCTGCTTGATTTTTAATATTAGAGTATTTTTTTATTGTTAGAACTATCATCAAATGATAGTCCGTACTGGACATTACACACCCTTGGATTCTGGATGTCCTCCTCTTCGTAGATCCATTGAACACTATATTCTCGTCATGGTTTTTATAAACTTGGATAAACAGCTAATCCTTCATCACATGAGTAATGGGTTTATATCCTATGTTCTTTAATATAAGTTTTGTATTAAAACTCAAAAGTTTGTACTGCTTGATTTTAGGTGGTTGCATGTGATAAAGCGAATCCTTCGTGTAGAAAGACAGGGGGGCCACAGTGGTACATTGGTCCTCAAGTAAACTGGTGTTCTTATAGTGGTGTATCGATAGAGCTACGAGACTTGTCAAGTCACAACAAGGAGCAGGTCACTAAATATTGTCAATTAAGGGACTTTTATAATTGCCTCTTTTGGTATAAGACTAGGACTTGACTGTATATTTCCATAGGTAAAGAATATGTTTGTGTTTGTCAGTTACATAGTGAAGTGAAGGATGAGTGAAGTATGCTCTAGTAAGGGTAAATGTAGCCCCCCCATGATTCTTCCTAAATGATGATTTTCTTGTTCTGGATATAAGAATGATGAGATTGTTCAGAGGCTGCTTCTGATAGGAAGTGAACTGCAATATATCATGTATTTTTGAAGTCTTGGGTTATTTCTTGGTTTTCAATCTGTAGACTCTTCAGGAGACTAGTGGGGTGCTCTATTCAACGTCCTCCTCTTATTTCAGCTGTACAACGTCAAATTCGAGTGCGAACAATTTATGAGAATCGGCTATTAGAGTATGATGAAAAAAAACACCTTGGTAAGATCCTAGTAAATTATTTTGGTTAAAGGGACTTTTTTCTACTTATAGCTGTAGTTTTGGGTTAGCTGTGAAGCTGGTACATATATTCGAACTCTCTGTAAATTTCCATCTTGGATTACTATTAGGGGGTTGGTGCTCATATGGCAGAATGAGGCGAGTCTCGATCTGGAATTACAATCTGAAAATGTAGCAGAATATTTAAAAAAATAGAAACATTTCCATAACAGCTGAAATGATATTGGGATTTTCATCCTATAGATGGAAATGGCTACTATGCACTATGTTCTGGATGCTCAGTGGCAGTTGGGACATATGAGAGATGGTATACTTGTCCATAGATTTATATACAAATTACGAAGGTGATTAATGTAGAGTCGTATGCGTCGAATTGTGAAAACATTAGAAGCCCTCCTCACATCCCCACCAAACGAATTGTCATTAAAGACAGTGCTGTAAGTATTTATATATTTTTTATGATATCACTTCTGTTTTTTACTAGGTCAATGCTGTATGTATGGAGCAAAGGTCCTTATACCTGGTGTGTTAAGATTTGATGAGGTATAGATCCTGGAACAAGATATAGTCATTATGACAACTAAAGGGAAGCAGAGCTCATAGGTAAAGCTGCATTTGATATCCCATGTAGCTCCGAAGTTGTATGGTATATATTTGAATTTTATTATGATATTCAAACTAGTAAAAGTTTCTTCTTATGTAAATAATTGTATATGTAGGTGTGGCTTATGATGTCTACTTCTGAGATGGTCACATGTGATCATGGAATTTTGTGCTAAAATCAAACGAGTAATTATGAGTCGAGATGTCTACCCTCGAAATGGGGTTTGGGAACCCAAGGTCAATGAAGACATTGTATATTATCAGTAATATCTTTTTCGCTGCAGTTTAGAAATGTAATATTAAAAAACGTTTTTCTTAGGCTATTCGAAAAAAACAACTTATAGCTGAGGGAAAGTTAGGTAATTTGGCAAAGTATTACCTGAACTCCTTCTGAAATAATCAAGGAATTAGAACTGTGAGTAGGATCTATGAATATAGTACAAATCATATGGAGTCCATTTTTATTTACTGGAGTGATTATTAAATATTTAGTTCCACATCAAAGACTGCTCCTGGGCCAATGGGATACTGAATCAACCACACTTTCTAAGGTATCCAATTAAGGTATATAAGGTATTGATTTATTGTATCATAATACAGATACCACAACATGAGTCTAGTAAAAGGAGAGAGGAGGAAATGGTCAGTCATAAGACTAAGGAAAAGAAAAAGAAAAAAGAGAGAACAAGAACACTCTGATGAAGATGACACAGTAAGACAAATACTTATGAGTCTATGGTAGTGTGTTGTGACTGCGTAAAAACATACAGAAAGTTTTATCATACTATCATAAGAATTAGAATATTGATCCAAACCCACTGAAATCTGTGGAATTCAGTATAAATAGAAAGTACAATCTGTAAGCCCAGAAACAAAGTAGGTTACAGTAATTGCAATTTACTCTATTTAATGGCATAGGTACAAATCTTTAGGTATGTAATTGTCTATACATGTTATTACTGCACATTACCCTTTCATCAAACAAAATTATTGTTACAGCTATTAGTATTGATACTTTTTTGTCATTGGTAGGTAACACAAGAAACTGAATCTACTCACAAGAAGGAAAAAGGAAACATAAGAAAAGCATTTCTGAAATTGACTGTTGATAAATTTTATTTTTGTTAAAATATTTCAGTACAAAAAAATTCAATAATCATGTATCGTGCAACATACCTCATACAATAAATGTTTGTTAGCACTGATCTACGCATCGGGACCGGGAGGGTGTGGACAATCAGTACATGAGCTTTCAAACGTATGCAATTTCATTTGGATACCGCTCTACTCTAATTGACCAATCGTATAGACAACATTAACTGCTACATGGGAAATACGAAAGATGCCCTTACATGCTGAGCTCTGAATGACTAACTGATTGTGGCAACTTATTGACACTAAAATACGTTCAGGTTAATCTATCTATATCCTTTATACTTCGTTATTAAACCGAGGGATCTTATTTTACTAGTCTCATTTGCCAAGTATTACTCTACCTTTTAATATAACTTGTCTCTAGTTGAAAAAGAAAATGTTGAGACAGAAACAACAAAGAGCCTCAAGTGTAAAGGCGCTACAGGCTATCAGGAAATGGAAAGCATAATAAACTTAATGTATTTAGTTATTATGGGACACAGAGTTTTCTATGGCACATCAAACAGGTTTACAATCTCTTTATAGAGAAGATCATACAGACATTGAGAATTGTCCTGCTAATGGTGTCAAACGCCAGTCCAGTCCAACTTCAATGGACCACCTGTTGCTAAAGAAATGCATTAGCAACATTACAAACGTAGGTTATAGATGACACATTTAAAACTAATTTTATAGTGTAAGGCCTACATAAGCCACAACCCTGTTGTTATAGGCTGTTCCATGGTGGTTGATCCAATTCAAATGACTTCAATATTTCAAGTAGATGCAGCCACGTAGATCAACACGTCTTCTCAAGAAATCTCCTGATTGACTGTTAATGGAAATTGTTGTGAAGTAAAACTAAAAGGTCACATGTACCATGTTGTGTTATGTTAGCATTAATGCACTGTAAATATAAAATTAGTACTAATACTTTACAGTACTTGGTTTAAAAGGTTTTAATTAAATTTACTTATGATGATCCATAATGAAATCCTTTTACTTGTGCTTGAAACATTTTTAAATTGCTGTAATATTATGGATAAAGAGCCTTTGAAGTATTTCACCTATGCTTGCTTTACTACTATCTGCGCAATAAATGTTTTCTATGTAAACCACAAGTTGATAATGTGTGTTTGTGTATTATGTAGTATCTGAAATATAAGGATGATATGTTTCTCTATGTTTATTATACCAGTGAAGGACTCCATTAGCTATGGTACGAAGTGTTTTTAGAGGCTACCACACTCGATGATAGTCTTAGGGTAAGAATACAGATTAGATACAGTGGTACACCAAAATTGTTCAATGCAATATCTAACATTACTTTCTTTCTACAATAGTCTGATAGAAAGTTTTGTGATGCGAGAGGAAAGCTACTCAATTAAAAGAAGATAGTTTCTCATTATGGAAAAACAATTTATGAAGGTAATGAACCAACATGTCTCCACATTGACTCACTGTTTTTCACAGCTGAAGCTTGATCCACCTTTTTTCATCAGATATCTCCAAGCATTTATGCATACATGATACCAAGAGAAAGTTAGAATACTGACCTACACCTGAATGAACTAAATTGTAAACAATTTTTCTCTTTGTAGTAGGAGCAGTTTGAAGTCTTGCCATATCTTGATCACCAGCCTTTTATAAATTGCATCAATGCGTGCTATTCTTGTTGATTGGGTTGGTTGAAGTTCAAGATAAACTTTGAGCTATTTCACGAAACATTGTACCTAGGCAGTTTTTTTAGTATTGATAGATATCTTTGGAACCAGTGGAAGTAAAAAAAAGGAGTCTTGCAACTGTAGGACAACTTCTATGTTAGTAGCAGCTAAATTTGAGGTGAGAAATTTTTTAATGTCATAACTACTATAATAGTATCTTTCTCAGGATTAAGTCCCACTCTTGTAGATGGATTTTATATATCTTTTGTGATGACAGCATATGAACACAATGAATTATTGAGTATGGAGAGAGAGATATTGTCAACATTAATTATGATATTAATGTTCCAGTTGCCTAGCGGTTTCTTCGAAGATTAGCAGAGTAAGATCTTTAAACAATTAGATGACTATATAATGAGGTAGCAACGATCATCTAATATTCTTATAGGGCTGCTGATGCTGTAGTATGGGGGAAACCCACACTTTAGCAACGTACATCAGTGAAAGTACATTACAAGAATATGACTTTGTTTCTGACAAGCCATCTCATATTGCTGCGTGCTTCAATGTACCTAGCTATCAGAATGAAAAAAAATAGGATCTTGGGTATAAACAGATTTTTGATTCATTTCATAACAATGTTTATCATATATGTGTGTTTCTTTAGACTCCTACACTTCAGCACTACAGTGGGGTATAAACTAGAAGAACTCTACCATTAGTACATAGATACATGAACTCATTAGTCAGCCTACGGGGTAATACATCAACTGTTCGTAGTAAATATTCTCATGAGTGAGTATCATTTTAAATTCAATAGTTCAATTGTTTGTTTTTCATACAGGGGTTCTACAGAGCAGCATTAACACCACCAGAGTAGATGTAGATGCAGATGCTAAAGTAGCCATATCAGAACTAGAACTATTATACAAAAATCTCTTGGCCACTATAGATCTTTTATAAAAATAGACTTACTACTTTATATTTTCTTCTTACTTTTGATTTTGCTTAAACACTATAATTAAATTTAATTTATATTGTGTATTTTTGGGAACAGCATTCCAGGTCAACTTGATGTCATAGTTAACTGTCAGTTTTATTATGTTGAACTATTATAATATTGAAACAGAATTGTATTATCAATTTTTATGGTGTTAGTTTAGTTGTTTGTCCACTAGAATTGCCATTATTAGATTTCAAAATATCAAAGAAAGGTTCACCAATGTTATGCTAATATGAAAATTAATAATGTACCATAATAATTATGATAAACCTTTTTGACCAGTAATATCTTTCTGTCCAATCGAGTCTGCCAGGGCGACTAGAGGAGTGGTCTTGACCTGGAGGGTTCCAAGATAGCTTGAGGTTACTTGCCACTGTGGTTGCTCGTTTCTTGACTTTATGTCATATGAAAGGGTTTAAAAGATGTGTTCGACGTGCCTAATAGACAAGACCATTAGCTCATCATTTTAACAACTTTCTTACCTGTTAACATGATGGCCATATGTTTTCTTTTAGTCTTGTTTTGTAGTTGTTTTTGCTGCAGTCTCTTAAGTGTTTTTGGTCCTCTTCCACCAAAATACCACCCAAAGAAGATGGTTACTATGACGATCATTTGATGAACTCCATAACACCACCAAAGAGAGATCTCCCTGAAAAAACATTTTTTACCAATATTAGTATTATTATGACTTTGCCAACTGATGGAATAGGCATTTTGCAGCAATCTGTATTTAGTAATGTGGTAATATCAAGTTGACTATTTAAATAATCCCTCTAATGCAACTTATCTACATAGCTAACATAATACATAGTACTTTTTCTCTCAATTAGAACTTACGGAGTTGATTAGATAATTTGTGTTGAAGTGTATTGTTGAAGCATTCTCATTTCTGTCAGCTAAATTACAAAAATACTTGTCTCCGTTGCTGATTATTTGAGTTTGTTGATTGTAATGTCAACTAGAATGATGCCTGCTATCGCATGGGCTCCATAGTTAGACTCTAAACAACAACATTATGAATTCATAGAATTTAAGCAAAGTAGGGCTGTGAAGATCATTAGTTTGACAAACTCACTGAAGCCTCTGTTGTACTGGAAACTTAATGTGCACTGGAGTGCCTATCTTCTGATCTTGCAAACATGAAATTGCTTTCTTAGTACCTGAGATGGCAATATATGATCTCCAAACTTTGGACACTATAACAAAAAGTTTATAATTATGTCTATCAGGACTTGTATAACATAAAAAACCACCTTCAACTTCGACCATTTCTACTAATTTATTCTGTCCCTACCTTCACTCAAAAAACTAATTTGCTTGGCTGTTTTGTGCAGAACATCTTTGGTTAACTAGCTCCTTCATGTTATTCACAGTATTATGTATTCAGTTTCAACTACAGTTAGAAGATTGAAAATACTGTCACAACTGATGTGTGTGCTGTGCATTATAGGAGTAACTCTTTTGTCTTACCTCCTCTGCTTGGAGATATAATGGACATTCCTTTGATGCTCCAATCATTGTGACTAGTTTTATGTAAATCATCTCGTATGTTTGTCATGGTATTATCATCAGTGTCCTTCGTTCATTGTCATCAGTGTAGCCCTTATTAATGCTTAGTTGACAAACAAGATACTGTACCAATTTCAACATCTCCATCTTCATTTCCTATAAAATTATAAATCAGGTCTGTTGAATACAATGCCAGACATCACTGTCAAATATAGAACTCTGTGCTGTGTGAGTACATGACTTGATATTGTTAAATTATTGCTAGTTCGTCCTTTTGCTCAGTACCTTGTAGCTGTTGACTGAGCATTGGATTATCAAAGAGCGACTGATATAATATGGCAATTCTGATGTATTCTCCCGAGATAGCGTTAGGATGGCATTCAGAAGAGACCATAGTTAGTGTATTCAGCAGATACACCAGAACGATGTGTAGATGTTTTTTTTGACCTGGCGTTGTGATGCAATGCTGTGGACTGTTGGGTGGGCGTTGTCTTCTAGCTAACTCAGCAACTAAATTATCCTGAAGTTAAAGAAAATCAATAAAACATAAAAATATATAAACCTTAATTTGTGGTGTTGAAATGAAGGACTTGGTTGTACTAGTTTGTGGGCTTCTTGAGCATTCATTAGCAATTTTTTTCAACACATATATGTAATATTTATTTGAATCAAATCGACATTTGACAAATTATCAGAGAAGTTTTTCAAAGTGAGCTGCTTTTTCGTAATTGTGCTTGAAATCTGCGTCGCAACTAGCATCAGCGCTTCCTTATCTGCTAGCAGATATGTAATGTTGTTAAGTCTTCGTTTTGTTTGGATATGAGTTGTGAGTTCTTCTAGTTCTGTTATCGAGAGCCAGACTTAGGTATTTTCACCACAGTTGGTGCTGTTCTTTGTTACGGAAATACACTCCGATGGTTTCCTGTCATACTTGGGTAGAGTTCATCTGTATACACTGACATAAACATAGGATTATCTCACTTGCTAAGTTAAACCGATAACAAAACCATAAAGGATCTGGGATAATGGAATAGCACCCAATGAACCCATGTACTTTTATTCTAGATTGCTGCGCACCGTAAAACTAAGATTAAAAAATGCCCTACAATTCCAAGATCTCAGTCCGATTGTATAACCCCATGTGACAACAACATTAAAACGAAATCCTCATTATGCTTAAAATGCAACATATTACAAAATTTGATTGAATAGGGATTTTGCCTGTATCGTTTTATACAGGGCAAATAATCACTATTATCACTGAAAGAATCTGATGAGCTTGACATCTATTCCCTTAAACACGTTACATTGAATAATTTATTGTTTTACCTGTACTGTAGCCTGGTTTAATTGATTAAGATCAAAATTTCAATTTCTCATTTTCCTAATAAATTGAAATAGACTAAATGAGCTTTAAATTTGTAATACTACAATTAATAATGCTTTCATTTTATCATGCAACTCATCAAGCTATGTTGCAGATCATTTACAGGCAATGATGGTGTATCTTGACCCTTTTCTTTGATCTCATGATTGATTTAGTTACTAGACCAGATGCTATACTACCCAGTGTTTCATTTTTATTAACAACAAAATGCCACATTTAGCTTCTAAACCAATAATAGTTTGCCGAGCTTGTACTAGTTCACTCGAACATTTCTAGTTTCTTCTTGTAGCAAAGCATTTGTCATTGGATAGTTTTGTAGCTGTGCTCTCAGCCAAATGTGCCCCTATAAGGTGACAATACTGACATATAAAAAACTTTCAAAGTTGTCTAACTTTTCATAAGTGCTAACATCTGACAACAACCTGCAAATTATGAAAGAATAGATTAGTCATATCCATATCAAACCGTAGTAGGTATTATTTGCAATTGCTAAAATTTTAATCATACATATGCATGTTATGACATACTGGTCAATTTGGAGAGCCTGTGTAGTAAGAGAGTCAGCCATTCCTTGTATCTTGTCCCAAGTTGTTTTAAATCAGATACTCCACTATCTCTCACTTTTTTGTAACAAGTTACATATTTCCTTAGCAGCAAATTTCCATGTCTTGGCTACTATCTCTTGTTCATCTAATGAAATATTACATTTAAAATATCACGACTTATAAAAGATGACAGTACTGTTTTAACAGAAGTTTGTGAAGATTTCAATTGATCTATGGTCTGCTTTGTCTTCAGGAGCTCCTTTTCTAGTTTTTGCTTTTCTCTTGTTATTCATACAAGAAACAACTAATTGAATTGTCTAATTATGCCTTTTAGTATATATATACACATACATGTATTATATTAAGAGTGTAATTACTTCATATTTTTATTGGGACTCACACGCCATAGTCTTTCTCAATCATAATCTAACTAGCATTAATATCTTACTACTTACTCTTATAGCATTCAGGTTATCTCCGCTTTTAGCAGCATCTTCCATTTGTCTTCGCTTGAAGTTCTGCCGGTAAAGTTCGAACTTAATTGAAGTCTCTTTACCATCTTTCAATGACTGCCGAAGACATTGTGTTTGGGGTTCACTGACATATGTCTACTCTGATCTCCTGAAAACTACAGACATCACTTAAGTCATAACTTGTACTGCATTATTAACTTACTACTTCATCAATATGCTCCTCTTCAAACCACTATACAAACAGAAGATAACACAAACATATTGTCTATTAATTATAAATAATTTATACTTACATCCTGTGAGAGAAATAAAGCAGCTTTCTCTATCACTACACATTTCCTTATAGCCAGCTATCATTGCTTGAATATTACCCTTAAGCTACATTTCAAACAGCCAGATATGACATATATAATAAATTTAAAATTAACCTCTGTATTTTCTATTGTATTCAATTGTGCATCTAAATTACTGATGCAGTCCTAAGGTGCATATAATAGCTTCCTTTTATACTATAATTATCTACTTACTGTCATGTATGAACTGTCTTTTGCACTACTGTCTTCATAATCAAAAAAAAAAAATTGAGCACCGAGCCAACAAAAACAATTGTCCATCCATATTTCCATTATGCTCTGACTAGCATGATCCCCACTATACGGACTATAATAACTTAGTATACTAAAACTTGAAACATTCGTCCTGTTATGCCTCTGCAGTTTGGCTTTAGTCTGTTCACGTATGTTTTTCTTGTACTCAGAATTGGATCACTTAGCCATGACCAGATTGTTGTAGACTCAATCTTGTTTGGCTCAATACTGATGGCTAAAATCATCAAGGAACCAAATAATCATGATGCTGTGGCTAATAGTTCACATAGCCGAGCACCTTGCTTAAATAAAACAGGAGGGGGGTGACTACCTGTGGCTAACTACTACTGGTAAAAGTTAACATACTGCAAAATTAATTCTAAAAATTAAGATTAGTGGTCTAAGTTTTAGTAATCCTTTCCCATTAAAGTATTGTAGTCTATTTACCTGTAGAATACCCACGGTTTATTTTTTTATGCAACATATTATAATATTATATAGGTACATAGACGTATTTCAATTTTAGAATTGTACTCACAGAAGGAGGTGCTGGATCAGGTGAAGGTTGCTTTTTGCCCCCCCCCCCCCAGCAAAGCTTAGGTTACCACCATTAAGAGGCGAAAAGGTTCCTTGCTGTGCTTTCCAGCTTTTCTCTGAGTTGTACGATTATCATCATTTGACGTTCTCCGACGCCATTCGCGCATCAAGCTAAAACGCGCATGCGTAGTGGGAGGAGTCATGTGGTCAAATGAGGATGCTACAAGAAAGCTCAGCCCCCCAGGAAATCTAAGAGAAAGAGAACGGCTTAAATATATAAGGTACTCTTCAGGTAAGATTACCTGTATGCGTATTTGTAACATGTAAGATTGAGTACTTACGTTTTACTTAAGAAAAAGAAGATTATTATCTAGAGTATGTATTATAGTACTTAACTCATTATCTAATTCTTTCAGGGTTCTAGGGTGCCATAACTCCCATGACTGGTTATCATGGCGATTGAAAGGCAGCATAGACCAATTGACAAAGAATTTGAAGAGGCAGATTATACTGGAGTACTGGATTTTCAGGCAGAAAGCTACGATTATTTCCCAACATAGGAGATGATATTATGATTCATTAGAAGTTTTTACAGCAAGTGAGGCTATAAGATTAGCTAGTGTAGTGTAAATTCTTTAGCTCTGTAAATAAGCACAATTTTGGTATGATTGTATTGTTTCTCTTTTTCCAGTTATGCCGGAAATCGTTTTACAAATTTCCATTGCAGATATTTAATATCACAATTTGTGTGAAACTTAATTTTCACAATAATTGTCTTGTACTATTCCTAAAGAAATAGCTAACCTCAAGGAATTAAAAAGAACTTAATTTGAGGTAGAGATAAGTGCCTAGAATAGAATCCTTTTGTCATTACTAAAGTTACTTCACTGTAGTCATTTGAGTGGCTTCATAAGTTGTTTAAACATATATCTAATAGAATGGCTTTATAATATGAGCTTACATCTATTTTGTTTGAGTGTTTGCTGTTTAGATATGGTATTTGTAGTTTATTATAGTACTATGTATTAATTTTAAGGATTATTTTTGAAACTGAAATATTATTTTATTCGGTGTAATGTTATTCTCTCTCATTTGTTATAGTCGTAACTAACCTTCAACATCTTCCTCCTTTCTATTTGCTCTATGGAACTAAACCTTCTCTCAGTCAGTAATAACAGATTAACTGATTTACCTAAAGAAATTGGTCAACTAAAACTTTGAAAAGTTTGGTCAGTACTGTTATTGTATTTTGATGCCCTTATTATTATTATATTGAAGATAGAAGTGTGTCTAGTAAAGCCAAATACTGTATTATTGTCATTTGACACTTTGTCTCTACAGGATATCAGTTGTAATAATTTGGTATATCTTCCTCCATCTTTTACTGACCTACACTCTCTGGTTTATCTTAACATTCATAGAAATGACATCAAAGAATTACCACCAGGGTTGGTTAAATTACACTATGTGATGTCATTATTATCTCAAAATTATCTAGACATTATCAAAATTCCTTAAATCACCTCAATGTATCACAAATATGTTGACACGCCTACCGACTTTCTCTAAGGCACATGAACTCCCTCAGTGTATTTCATTTGTGAAAATAATCCTCTTGAATGGCCTCCTGCTCAGGTAACAAGTTGTCATGTGCTTTTGTTTGTTATGGTGCACAGTAGAACATTTTTGAAATCACTATAAAGTAGTTATTATGATAACATTACACTTGTGGTTTTGGTCTTTTGTCTTGGATCCCTTGTTAATAATTTGTTACTCTATACTTTATTTGTACAGTATTAAATGTTGTTTTTTCTTCTAACTTAGTGATGATGTTTCATACTGTGGTTGGTGGTGATACTCACCTTTCATAAAGTAATCATACTTTGTATATGTAGTATGTATGAGAGGTATCAATCATTCTTCAAGTATCTGGCAGAAATGGAAAAATACGGGAGTGATCCTCAACTATTTGCTACTGTAAGTGATACAGGATAAAACCTGTAACAGTAAGAACACTATGAGGTTATCTGCCTTATGCTTGCATTGAGTGATGTGTTATTGTATGCATAATAATTAGTTTATGAGAAGACCTATGATGATATCCTCCTAGATGCCAAATTTGATTGATCCCTTGAGTCACTTCACAAAATAGCTGAGTTCAAGATTTTTTTCTCACTTTTGTTGGTGTGGTTGTTGCCATCTTTTCAATGACTGCATACATTAGAAACTTGTTTGTTGAGCAGTAATTTTGTTCACATACGCCAGACTGTTCATTTATAAATAATTTGTATTACAGAATCGAGATGAAAGCTTGATGAGAAGAAGAAATAATAGATCGAAAAAAGCATCACGACCAACATCGATGCCTCAACTCTTAGTGGAAATGGCTCTGACTAGTAAGATAAAGTTGTCATAGACCAACAGACATAAATGAATATCTTATCTCATAGCAGTGAATGCAGTTTGATTGACGAAATGGACTAATTTTGTCCAGAGTGCCTTTGGTGGACATGATGCTAGATTATTTCAGAGAAATGAAGTGAGATTCTGTAATGACTTGTACCAAATACAATATTATTACTGACTGCTTCAATTGGAATAAGTTAAACTTTTGTATTTGCTCCTTAGAGTGATCCTAGCGGTGGTCGACATTGGACAACTCAGTATTCTGCTTATAGAGAGAAAGTGTAAAATATTGTAACACATACATAATACTATCATTTCTAAAGCTACTAAATTATATGTGTACATGTAGCTCTCAAGAGTATCACACTATTAAATGACTGTAGTATACTGTGCCAAGTTTATAAACTACTCTAGCATTAATGTCCCTTGCTTTTTCATAGCCTTATCATCATATTCGTGTTATGAGAGAGGATACACAGCACAAAGGACGATATCGTTCACAATCGCCTGGTCCTACTGGTGTATTAACAGTGAGTACATACATTGTAGTCAATTAACATGTGCCATACATTTTTGAAGTGCTCTTTACATGTTACAGTTTTCATTTCCGTGATCTAAGATATTAGCATCCTTTTTATCACTTGTTATTCCTCAATGTAGCAACAACCTGTTAGCAGTCAATCAGGCACTCATTATGGTACCCTCCCACGTACTCTAAAGGACAAATGATGGAAATCCCGATGACAATCATGTTCAAGGTCGTGCAGCTCCTCGTCATGTAACTAGTAACAGAATATCAAGTCCTGTACTCTCAGATAGAGTGTCGCGATCACATTCTTCAGAACCTTACAGGAATTATTAACTCATGATGGACTGCTACACTATTATGGATCATAGTTGTGATTTGTACCATGGGTCATATGACTGATTGAGTGTTAACATAGTTAGTGAACTAGACAAAACAGTGTAGAAGTGTCAACTAACAGCTGCATATGCTACTGTATATTTAATTATAGTTTACATTTGTACATGCATTGTTAGTTTATTGTGTTATGTGCATATCTTTGTAGAGAAACTGATCTGGCATATTATGGAGATGAGAAAACACCTCAACCAAAGCATCACACAGAATTCTCGGTATGTGTATAATATCAATACTGTACAACAATATGGAATGTAAACACATTTCAAGTTATGAGATAATGTATTATTAATTGTATACTTTAGATATTTTGTCCATATTAAGAACCACAATGAACATATTTTTTGTTGGTATTAATGCATTACATTAGTCGATGTTATGTTTATTTTCTAGCCTCCCAGAGGATCATCTACACCAGATCGCAGTGCTCATCCACATGGTCAGTTCTTTGCCACTATCCCTTATTTGTACATAGGTAACCCCTCCACGTGGAATCAGATGTTTAGCTAAACTGATATATAAAATATAATTTTTTATTTTAAAGAATATTTTTCTTTGATTCTGTTTGATCATCCACTTTATTAGTAGTAATTGTGATTGGTTTTCTTTTGCTTTATTTATAAATCACATGAACGTCTTGTCATATTCCAATGCATCGGTTAATTAAATGTGCTTTGTAAACTGCGAAGAATATTTATCGCTATGCCCATTTCCATTTGCCAACCTAATCTGCAAGTACTGACTAATCTCTCATTATGATGTAATATTGTATCACATTATTGTGTTATATTACGTCATGTCTTGTTATAACCGAATGCATTGGAACATGCAGCTGCATGTGATTATCATGTGACTGTTGTGCTCCACCTACTTATTAATTCATAATTATGATCGAGAGAGATTAGTCACAGCCAATGAGCATTAGACTATGAATATCATTGACATTTGTGTATAATGACATACTGTTATCTTATTGTCTATAGTAGTGTTATGGTTGGCAATTAGTAATGGTTTGCATGAATGGTTGATAGTGCGTTATTGTAATTTGATGTAGTGCTATTGTTACTTACATTATTCAAAGGTGAGGAAGAACTACATACTAGCCCACCTTCTTCTCGAGAGGGAAGTGTAACACCCACTCCTGATGACCTTGACATTGAGGAACCGTCAACACCCAAAGAAAAACCAAGTAATTCATCTATTAATAATAACAATAGTTTTGGGTCCAAAAATGTTTGTTTAATCAGCATCTTTAATTAGTCTGTATTACTAATATAGGGTTACTCTAAACCTACATTGGACCAATTAACACAAGTGCTATCAGATGCTACCTTAGACTCACAAACATTGGCTAAATGTCTGGAATATACAGGACACATCACCTGACTCTATTGAAGATATTGTCAAACAATGGTTCAGTGAAAATCCTACTGGTACTTGGG
The DNA here is from genome assembly GCF_016097555.1 of Gigantopelta aegis. Lineage (NCBI taxonomy): Eukaryota > Metazoa > Mollusca > Gastropoda > Neomphalida > Peltospiridae > Gigantopelta > Gigantopelta aegis. The sequence goes on from NW_024535781.1 coordinate 39,859, forward strand.
GTGACATCATACCTGGACTAAGAGGAGCTGGACTGATTGATATAGCTGATGAACTAGAAAGTCAATATAAATTGACATCATTTACAATGAGTGAGTCCTTTTAGAAACAATGTAGTATACTGATATGATTAAGGTGTGGGTCATTGGATATCATAGAGTTTCATTGGATAGTTTGAAAACCTAATTTTCTCATGGACTATGAAGTTACCACATGAACTTAGTAAAGCTAAGTTCATAGAAATGTTTAAAAGAGAGAGACTGTATTTAATCTATAGGTACTGGTAACTGGAAGAATGTTGCATTAAAATTGCATGATAATTATTGTAGCATTATTTCAATTTATATAATAATTCTAATTTTGCATTATTATCATATTAATTTTTGATTTGTTCAGATCAAACTGACTTAAAACCAGACATATCAGGCAATTCTGATGTCAACAAAACGCCACAACATGAAGTTTCTAAACAGTTATATAATCTTGAATGTAATGTGTTATTTATAATGTTATATCATATTATTGATTTAAAAAATTACTATATCTGATATAGGTATCATTTTCAGTAGAGATATCGGAAATACCTGATCGTCTTCCTTCAGCATCATCCGAAGAGGACACACAATCTGACACATATATAGAACACGAAGACTCCCTCTCACCTACATCTTTAGAAGGACATAGTAATGATATCATTTTTGAAGAAGGAGAGGAGCCTATATCACCAACACATTCTGAAGACAAACCATTTAGACCTAAACCACCTCTAAACCAAGAAGTAAGCAAATAAAATGTTTCTTGTGTTTATTGTATTGATAGCCAAAGAGAATACAACCTGGCCAAGACAACATAGATCTCCCCATAAAAGAAAAGATGATGTCTTTAAAGTCATTGGAAAACAAGATCCTAACTTTACTGTACGCCGACAAATTGCTAACATGCAACAAGAACTTGAGAAAATTCAAAATGTTAAAAAGTGAGTTTGTGCTATATTTTGCATCCAAAATGCCATTGAAAAAGTGTATCTACAGTGCTCCTTTAGTTTAGTTAACACAGGGGTTAAAATAATATATTAACTATGTGAATAGTAATTAACTGTACTGTTTATCTTTCCACCTAATCAGGAAATGGAAGATCTTTTAGGAGTATCATTAGCAGATGATCTTGGTGAAAGCATATCAGATGGTGTACTACTTTGTAAACTAGTCAATACACTTCATCCTAACACTATTTGCTACCATCCACATTCCAAGAGATGGCGAGGGTAATTACTAACTTCTAGTATATCAGTAGTATCATTATAATGCTTCAATTATTTTTATTACATGTGGTAGATAGTAATAATTCCAGTATATATAGTATATAACTGATAGTGAATACTACTGTTGATAATATTTCTATCTATTCATAGGCATTGTCAATACCCAAACAAACAATGAATGTTGCTGCCTTTATAGCTGCTTGTAAGAAGCTGGGAGTTCCTGAGGCAATTGTAAGTGTACAATAAAACAAAGCGTGGGTTTTGTGAATGAAGTATAATTTGGTTGCATGTAAATATTTTAGGACAATAATTATGATAATATATGTTTATTTTGATTCACATTGTCTCTTAGGTTTGTAGTGCAGGAGAAATTCTTGAATTTAAAGACCCTGTTCGAGTGTCTGGTTGTATCCAAGGTCTTCTAGATACAATATCAGTCTGAAGTCTATCCAATCACAAAGCTACACCTACTGTAACATTCATTATCTCTTGTAAATGTGTTGGTTCAATGGTCTAGTTACTTAATATTATTATTGTAGTTTCAAATTCATTTTTTTGTGTGTGGTGGTTAATTTGACATAATTGATATATTCATTAGATAATATCAATCATCTACTATTATGTAGTCCTTTTATTTTAAGAGATATTAATTATTGATGTGTTCTTGAACTATTTTTAAGATGTTTTTTTGTCACAATTAAATATAATATTGGAATGTTGATTAATAATCACATATATTACTTTGTCAAAGTCTTGTTCCAATTAAAGTGTCAAATAGTTGATGATTTAGTAAACTCTCCCTTCGATCCATAAGATAGAATAATGGATGTCCTTTGACTTTTACTGCCAAATAAGAGGAATTTGAACTCTGTTGAGCACTTCCAATACGAGTTAAACTGGTAACTGGAACCTGAAAATCAAACCAGTAATTGTACAATTATGAAAATTATGAGACCCTACTTCTGTTTTATATAGTCCACCTAATGGAGTATATGTTGTTAATTCTATTGACTGTCTGCCTCTATAAAATAACATCCTATGTACAGTTCTCAATGGATACATCAATGCTGTAAAAGTAAAGAAAGTACCAACTGACATTGCAAAAAGGGAAAATGCAACACGCCATTTTAAAGACTTAGCCTTTGATTGAATTATATTTTCAGTGAATTATCACTGGACACTAATTCATTAACATCTTTGATGTTTTCGTTTGCCCTAGGTTTGACTTGGTAGTACTCAGTCAGAGCAACGTAAGAAAGATATGTCCAAAACAATAACTGAATTCCAGCAGCTATACTGATGATAAAAAAAAAACGAGGTCGTGACAGGGGATTGTGATAAAGAAGAACATTATCAACTACTTCATTTTCAGCTTTTTTGTCACTCACGAATCTCTGCCAGTGTGTAGGTCTATCAAACATAATTATTTTAAATTGATTGATAAATATAGTCTTATATATATATATATATATATATATATATATAATATACAGCATCTTGAATACTCTCATAACACTGTACATGTCTCTGCATGCAGTATATACGTATTGTTAGGCATGTCTTTATCATAATGCTTTATTTTAAGTGGTTTGTCATACCTGATATATGCCACATGCCAGTGCTGTTGCTGTCCTCGAGATAATACAATTCTGGCCTGCAATAGCACACGCCAAACCATAATGATTGGCGGGTCCTTCTTGGTGTAACTTGCCTATGATGACATCATATGACATCACTACTGCAATTTAATACTGTAATTTAATATTACATGTGGTAATATTGGTATTGTAGGTAATACTGGTATTGTGGGTAATACTGGTATTGTAGGTAATACTGGTATTGTGGGTAATACTGGTATTGTATGTAATATGAGTATTATGGTAATACAGGTATTGCAGGTATTGTGGGTAATAATGGTATTCTAGGTAATATTGGTATTCTAGGTAATACTGGTATTGTGGGTAATAATGGTATTGTAGGTAATACTGGTATTGTAGGAGGTATTGTAGGTAATTCTGGTATTGTGGATAATACTGGTATTGTAGGTAATATTGGTATTTAGGGTAATACTTGTATTTTAGGTAATACTGGTAATACTGGTATTGTGGGTAATACTGGTATTGTAGGTAATACAGTCAAACCTCGGACCTCAATATACAGTTACTTCCCTCTACTGGGCAGTAGTTTATGCGCGCGCATGCGCAAAATTATTAGCTGCACAGAACACCATGGCTTCAGCGTAGCATCATGTCTCTCGAAAAGAAGCTTGATATCATTGCAGAGTTACGACAAGGAAAGTCGCAGAGGGCTGTTTCAGACCGTTTTGGAGTGGCTAAGTTGACGGTGGGCGATATTTGGAAGAATAAAGACAAAATCGAGATGCATGTGACAGCAAGCGCTAATCCCACAGTAAATGACTGATGATGAAATTGTCGCCCAAGTAAGTGGAGAACCTGACTTATCAGGAAATGAGTCAGAAGACCAGCCTGACAATTGTCCCACTGTATCCAATGCTAGCGCATACAAGGCATTTGGCATTCCTCTACAATGGCTAGAATGTCAAGGAACTGATCCAGCTCACTTGATGCTGGTTAAGAACTGGATGACCACTGCTGGAAGAAAACGGGATAACTCACTAACTCAGACTGAAATAACATCATATTTTCAAGCCTCATACTTCATAAAAATCATGCTAGTGTGTATACATGTTGTTTTTCTAAGTTACGGATATTTCTTATTTACGGGCGCCCCTGAGTCCCATTCTGCCTGGATAAGGGAGGTTTGACTGTACTGGTATTGTGGGTAATACTGGTATTGTAGGTAATATGAGTATTATGGTAATACAGGTATTGTAGGTAACACAGGTATTGTGGGTAATGATGGTATTGTAGTAGGTAATATTGGTATTCTAGGTAATATTGGTATTATGGGTAATACTGGTATTGTGGATAATAATGGTATTTTGGGTAATACTGGTATTGTAGGTGGTATTGTAGGTAATACTGGTATTGTGGGTAATACTGGTATTGTGGGTAATACTGGTATTCAGGGTAATACTGGTATTGTAGGTAATGTTGGTATTGTGGTAATACTGGTATTCAGGGTAATACTGGTATTGTAGGTAATGTTGGTATTGTGGGTAATACTGGTATTCAGGGTAATACTGGTATTGTAGGTAATGTTGGTATTGTAGGTAATATTGGTATTGCAAGTAATACTAGGATTGTGGGTAATAGTGGTATTGTAGGTAATACTGGTAATGTGGGTAATACAGGTATTGTAGGTAATACTGGTATTGTGGGTAATACTGGTATTGTAGGTAATACTGGTATTGTGGGTAATAATGGTATTGTAGGTAATACTGGTATTGATATCCTTAAAAGCCTTATAGTTTATTATAATTATTGGTTAGGGAGTGGGGAGGGCGGAACAGAAGAATAACAAAAAATATAATTGTAAAGATCATCCTAAGATTATTAAAAATGGTACTACTACTGCTCTAAAGGGACTGGATTATTGTTAACTTTGAAGACTGGAGAGTTAGCAAAAGTTATGGAATTACTCAAAGAAGCTCTCTCAACTGATCAGAAGCTTAGGTCAGTCACATCAAATTCAAAGTGCTTACAATAAAGTAGTGAAATTGATTGAATGCTATGTGTGTCGGCAGTTACTTATTGTACCGGTATGTGAGTTAATTTCATTCATTGCTCTTAAAGTCACATACAATAAATAGAATGATGAAAAAATAAATAGAACAATGAAAACAAACATACCCTGTTACACACATAAATATACACATGCACACACATATATAACACATGGTCCAAAACAATCTTAGGACTGCCTGGCATACTGCGTAAACCAAGCAGAAAGAAAACAAACATTGTACCATCTCTACATAGGCAGTGACACCACCTGTCTCATAAAATATCATTAAATGGTTATTATAATTTCACATATGTAATTACTGGGTATCAAGGGTAATAGACTGTATCATTCTCTGTATGATGTGTATACATACTAAAGTGAATTTAGTCAAATGGCATACCTCAAGATTCTATGTACTCCTTTGTTGATCAGATGTTTAGACAATTGAGTCACAGTAATTTAGGGGCAGTCTGATATGTCAGATACAAGATAAAAACACTGCCTCATGTGAGTAGGATTTCATCCAATGGCAAAGATTATTGCTGCCAATGGCAGGTTTTGTCAGGGAAGTAGACACCTTTCTTTAAAAATAATGCCTTTTAACGACTAGATGTTGTAATCACCTGTTGACAGACTGAGAAAGTACAATGAAGTATAAAGTCTGGCTTAGCACGCAGCCTCTTTAAGCTTTGTTGCGAATGAATAGATATTTATATACATACCGCGAAATGTAGCCCTAGTCCCGTCCCCAGACGCCCACTCGCCAGATTCTTCGAGAATCAGACTAGAGCAGCCCAGGGTTGTGCCTGGGCATTGAATTTTAACCTTTTAGTTGTGAGTGTGTCTAAACATACATATTTAAACAATAGTCAGTACTATTTTGAGATTCTCACTAAATTTGTAGCAGTAGTCATCACAGTTGTCATAGCTAATCCATACATATTGATAGTTGTTGTTATACTATTTATAAGTTTATGGTTTTACTATTCAAAACAGAACGAAATAACTAGTTCAAATCAGTTTAAAATACTTGTTCTTGAAAGATTCTGCCAGGAGAACTTTTTAATGCATCTCTCTCATAATTTTTTGACCCTTGCTTATTTCTTTAGTATTCAATAATAATTTGTCTTTCACTATAAAAAGTAAAGGAAATGTCATGAGTTGTACTGAAGTTCATTCTTTTTCTAGCTATCTATATTCAGTGTTAGCATTTGGGATTTTATCGTTTTGTAAAGTAGTCTTCTCAGAACTATTATGATTGCAAAACTCATTTAACTGACAATGTTTACAATAAATGACTTTTCACTGCCTAGTAGAAACATGAAAGCAGGTGAAGCATGGGATGGACATTAATAAATGAATGGTTGATAAAAATACTGGAGAGAAAGACATATAGATGGACAAATAGTCCTATATTTGTAACAGACATAGTAAGCATATTTCCACATGGTATACTAAAGTACTTACTGATAGAATTAGATGGGGAAAAAGTGATAGCCTCAGATTTTGATTGGTTCTCATACTTCAAATGTAACTAACACTTTCTCTTTCAGCCAAATCCAAGAAATAAGGATGAGCTATGGGCTTGTCCTGTATAGTGAAAAATAGGTTATGGTTACAGAATGGACTACCAGAAATAATAGAATGAATGGAGGATAGATTAATGGATCAACATATACAATTAAAATTGACAGCTGCTAGCTTCTTACCTCATAAATGGAGCATAACATAAACCTGAAGGTAATCCTTAATCCACACCACTTCTTACTGAGAGTATTATGACAACACTAATGATGGAAAACATGACCACACTCTAACTGAATAGCTGGACCACATGATAATCCCTCTATACAACATATCAATCATCAGCATCTTTTTTTATGGAAGGTGGGGTGGAATCATCTTGAGTGCCACACCCATGAAGACATGGGAGACACTCTTACACTCATTTCATGCGACAACAGAGATGACTACAAGACACCAACTCTGTGTGTGTGTGTGTGTGCATGAGAGAAGGAGAGAGAGAGAGAGAGAGAGAGAGAGAGAGAGAACATTCCAGAATCTTATGAGTTTCTTAATTGATTGTGGTCAAATGTAATAACTTGTCCAATCGCTGACTTAGAATAATCCTTTAATTTACCTTTAAGTACAGACTATATAAAGAGAAAGGACATAATATAATTCACAAATCATTAGACACTACTTATTAAATATTTATAACTTATGCTCTGTACAATTACAAATAAAGTGGTAAAGATCACTATGAATAAGAGAATAGATGCTACATAGGCTCTTCAAAATAGCAATAGTCTTTAAAGGACCACATGCTATTGGCCTTCATTAGTTTTACAAGTACTAAATGTACATGTACGTATAGCATGTACAGTACAGATGCTAATGTTCATCATATCTTTGACTAGGTTAACTATATCTATCACTAATTCTTGTTGAATGGATCTTTGTAGATACCAATGTTGACCTCTAACATGAGCCTCACCTACAACAGGTTTGGGATCTTTAAGCCTTTCTAGTGTCACTG
>NW_024535782.1:0-11582 GCF_016097555.1 Gigantopelta aegis
TATTGTAGTCCTTGGCCCAAATATTTGGTTAATAAGGGCAAAAATAAATTTTGGGGCCGAATTTTCCAAAATTGATTTTTGCCGAATGGTGTGTATTAAGTAGTCGAATAAACACAGTTTTTGGTACATAATGGATAGAAACCAGTCACACAGGGTCTCCCCCACTGTATAAATATGAGAACCCCTTCTGAAAGTCAGTATATGAGCCAATGACCGCCAAACAAGTACGCACTATGATGCTGAATGCATTGCTATTTGTGTTCTGATATCTAATTCACCCCAACCCTAAAAATAAAATGTTTAAATGTAAAGGGAAATGTATGTATCGTATATACGCTCTCCGTGGGCGATTACAGGAACATTTATTTCAGTCCTAGGCCCAAATGTTTGGTGAATAAGGGAAAAAAATAAATTTTGAGGGACGAATTTTCAAAAATTGATTTTTGCCGAATGGTGTGTATTAAGGAGTCGAATAAACAAAGGTTTTGGAACATATTTGATTTGAACCAGTCACCCAGTGTCTACCCTACTCTATAAATATCACAACTCTTTCTGGAAGTCAGTATATGAGGCAATAACCGTCATACAAGTACGCACTATGATGCTGAATGTATTGCTATTTGTGTTCTGACATCTAATTCACCCTATCCGTAAAAATAAAAAGTGTATATGTAAAGAGAAATGTATTTATCGTATATACGCTCTTCGTGAGCTAATTATAGGAACATTTATTTCATTCCTAGGCTTAAATGTTTGGTGAATAAGGGCAAAAATTAATTTTGGGGCGAAATTTTCAAAAATTGTATTTTGTCGAATGGTGTGTATTAAGTAGTCGAATAAACACAGTTTTTGGTACATAATGGATAGAAACCAGTCACACAGGGTCTCCCCGACTCTATAAATATGAGAACCCCTTCTGAAAGTCAGTATATGAGGTTATGACCGCCATACAAGTACGCACTATAGTTCTGAAAGCATTGCTATTTGTGTTCTGACATCTAATTCACCCGACCCCTAAAAATAAAATGTGTAAATGTAAAGGCAAATGGGGTATAGGGATATTTATTGTAGTCCTTGGCCCAAATATTTGGTTAATAAGGGCAAAAATAAATTTTGGGGCCGAATTTTCCAAAATTGATTATTATCGAATGGTGTGTATCAAGTAGTCGAATAAACAAAGTGTTTGGTACATAATGGATAGAAACCAGTCACACGGGGTCTCCCCCACTCTGTAAATATGAGAACCCCTTCTGAAAGTCAGAATATGAGGTTACGACCGCCATACAAGTACGCACTATAGTTCTGAAAGCATAGCTATTTGTGTTCTGACATCTAATTCACCCCTCCGCTAAAAATAAAATGTTTAGATGTAAACGCAAATGTATGTATCGCATGTACGCCCTCTGTAGGCGAATTATAGGGATATTTATTGTAGTCCTTGGCCCAAATATTTGGTTAATAAGGGGAAAAATAAATTTTGGGGCCGAATTTTCCAAAATTGATTTTTGCCGAATGGTGTGTATTAAGTAGTCGAATAAACACAGTTTTTTTGGTACATAATGGATAGAAACCAGTCACACAGTGTCTCCCCCACTGTATAAATATGAGAACCCTTCTGAAAGTCAGTATATATGAGCCAATGACCGCCAAACAAGTACGCACTATGATGCTGAATGCATTGCTATTTGTGTTCTGATATCTAATTCACCCCAACCCTAAAAATAAAATGTTTAAATGTAAAGGGAAATGTATGTATCGTATATACGCTCTTCGTGGGCGATTACAGGAACATTTATTTCAGTCCTAGGCCCAAATGTTTGGTGAATAAGGGCAAAAATAAATTTTGAGGGACGAATTTTCAAAAATTGATTTTTGCCGAATGGTGTGTATTAAGTAGTCGAATAAACACATTTTTTGGTACATAATGGACAGAAACCCGTCACACAGGGTCTCCCCTACTCTATAAATATGAGAACCTCTTCTGAAAGTCAGTATATGAGGTAATGACCGCCACAGAAGTACGCACTAGAGTGCTGAAAGCATTGCTATTTGTGTTCTGACATCTAATTCACCCCTCCGCTAAAAATAAAATGTTTAGATGTAAACGCAAATGTATGTATCGCATGTACGCCCTGTGTTGGCGAATAATAGGAACATTTATTTTAGTCTTTGGCCCAAATATTTGGTGAATAAGGCCAAAAATTAATTTTGGAGCCGAATTTTCCAAAATGGTTTTTTGGCGAATGGTGTGTATTAAGTAGTCGAATAAACACATTTTTTGGTACATAATGGACAGAAACCCGTCACACAGGGTCTCCCCTACTCTATAAATATGAGAACCTCTTCTGAAAGTCAGTATATGAGGCAATGGCCGCCATACAAGTACGCACTAGAGTGCTGAAAGCATTGCTATATGTGTTTTGACATCTAGTTCACCCCACCCCTAAAAATAAAATGTGTAAATGTAAAGGGAAATGTATGTATCGTATGTACGCCCTCTGTAGGCGAATTATAGGGATATTTATTGTAGTCCTTGGCCCAAATATTTGGTTAATAAGGGGAAAAATAAATTTTGGGGCCGAATTTTCCAAAATTGATTTTTGCCGAATGGTGTGTATTAAGTAGTCGAATAAACACAGTTTTTGGTACATAATGGATAGAAACCAGTCACACAGGGTCTCCCCCACTGTATAAATATGAGAACCCCTTCTGAAAGTCAGTATATGAGCCAATGACCGCCAAACAAGTACGCACTATGATGCTGAATGCATTGCTATTTGTGTTCTGATATCTAATTCACCCCAACCCTAAAAATAAAATGTTTAAATGTAAAGGGAAATGTATGTATCGTATATACGCTCTCCGTGGGCGATTACAGGAACATTTATTTCAGTCCTAGGCCCAAATGTTTGGTGAATAAGGGCAAAAATAAATTTTGAGGGACGAATTTTCAAAAATTGATTTTTGCCGAATGGTGTGTATTAAGGAGTCGAATAAACAAAGGTTTTGGAACATATTTGATTTGAACCAGTCACCCAGTGTCTACCCTACTCTATAAATATCACAACTCTTTCTGGAAGTCAGTATATGAGGCAATAACCGTCATACAAGTACGCACTATGATGCTGAATGTATTGCTATTTGTGTTCTGACATCTAATTCACCCTATCCGTAAAAATAAAAAGTGTATATGTAAAGAGAAATGTATTTATCGTATATACGCTCTTCGTGAGCTAATTATAGGAACATTTATTTCATTCCTAGGCTTAAATGTTTGGTGAATAAGGGCAAAAATTAATTTTGGGGCGAAATTTTCAAAAATTGTATTTTGTCGAATGGTGTGTATTAAGTAGTCGAATAAACACAGTTTTTGGTACATAATGGATAGAAACCAGTCACACAGGGTCTCCCCGACTCTATAAATATGAGAACCCCTTCTGAAAGTCAGTATATGAGGTTATGACCGCCATACAAGTACGCACTATAGTTCTGAAAGCATTGCTATTTGTGTTCTGACATCTAATTCACCCGACCCCTAAAAAAAAAATGTGTAAATGTAAAGGCAAATGGGGTATAGGGATATTTATTGTAGTCCTTGGCCCAAATATTTGGTTAATAAGGGGAAAAATAAATTTTGGGGCCGAATTTTCCAAAATTGATTTTTGCCGAATGGTGTGTATTAAGTAGTCGAATAAACACAGTTTTTGGTACATAATGGATAGAAACCAGTCACACATGGTCTCCCCCACTGTATAAATATGAGAACCCCTTCTGAAAGTCAGTATATGAGCCAATGACCGCCAAACAAGTACGCACTATGATGCTGAATGCATTGCTATTTGTGTTCTGATATCTAATTCACCCCAACCCTAAAAATAAAATGTTTAAATGTAAAGGGAAATGTATGTATCGTATATACGCTCTCCGTGGGCGATTACAGGAACATTTATTTCAGTCCTAGGCCCAAATGTTTGGTGAATAAGGGCAAAAATAAATTTTGAGGGACGAATTTTCAAAAATTGATTTTTGCCGAATGGTGTGTATTAAGGAGTCGAATAAACAAAGGTTTTGGAACATATTTGATTTGAACCAGTCACCCAGTGTCTACCCTACTCTATAAATATCACAACTCTCTTCTGGAAGTCAGTATATGAGGCAATAACCGTCATACAAGTACGCACTATGATGCTGAATGTATTGCTATTTGTGTTCTGACATCTAATTCACCCTATCCGTAAAAATAAAAAGTGTATATGTAAAGAGAAATGTATTTATCGTATATACGCTCTTCGTGAGCTAATTATAGGAACATTTATTTCATTCCTAGGCTTAAATGTTTGGTGAATAAGGGCAAAAATTAATTTTGGGGCGAAATTTTCAAAAATTGATTTTTGTCGAATGGTGTGTATTAAGTAGTCGAATAAACACAGTTTTTGGTACATAATGGATAGAAACCAGTCACACAGGGTCTCCCCGACTCTATAAATATGAGAACCCCTTCTGAAAGTCAGTATATGAGGTTATGACCGCCATACAAGTACGCACTATAGTTCTGAAAGCATTGCTATTTGTGTTCTGACATCTAATTCACCCGACCCCTAAAAATAAAATGTGTAAATGTAAAGGCAAATGGGGTATAGGGATATTTATTGTAGTCCTTGGCCCAAATATTTGGTTAATAAGGGCAAAAATAAATTTTGGGGCCGAATTTTCCAAAATTGATTTTTGCCGAATGGTGTGTATTAAGTAGTCGAATAAACACAGTTTTTGGTACATAATGGATAGAAACCAGTCACACAGGGTCTCCCCCACTGTATAAATATGAGAACCCCTTCTGAAAGTCAGTATATGAGCCAATGACCGCCAAACAAGTACGCACTATGATGCTGAATGCATTGCTATTTGTGTTCTGATATCTAATTCACCCCAACCCTAAAAATAAAATGTTTAAATGTAAAGGGAAATGTATGTATCGTATATACGCTCTCCGTGGGCGATTACAGGAACATTTATTTCAGTCCTAGGCCCAAATGTTTGGTGAATAAGGAAAAAAAAATAAATTTTGAGGGACGAATTTTCAAAAATTGATTTTTGCCGAATGGTGTGTATTAAGGAGTCGAATAAACAAAGGTTTTGGAACATATTTGATTTGAACCAGTCACCCAGTGTCTACCCTACTCTATAAATATCACAACTCTTTCTGGAAGTCAGTATATGAGGCAATAACCGTCATACAAGTACGCACTATGATGCTGAATGTATTGCTATTTGTGTTCTGACATCTAATTCACCCTATCCGTAAAAATAAAAAGTGTATATGTAAAGAGAAATGTATTTATCGTATATACGCTCTTCGTGAGCTAATTATAGGAACATTTATTTCATTCCTAGGCTTAAATGTTTGGTGAATAAGGGCAAAAATTAATTTTGGGGCGAAATTTTTCAAAAATTGTATTTTTGTCGAATGGTGTGTATTAAGTAGTCGAATAAACACAGTTTTTGGTACATAATGGATAGAAACCAGTCACACAGGGTCTCCCCGACTCTATAAATATGAGAACCCCTTCTGAAAGTCAGTATATGAGGTTATGACCGCCATACAAGTACGCACTATAGTTCTGAAAGCATTGCTATTTGTGTTCTGACATCTAATTCACCCGACCCCTAAAAATAAAATGTGTAAATGTAAAGGCAAATGGGGTATAGGGATATTTATTGTAGTCCTTGGCCCAAATATTTGGTTAATAAGGGCAAAAATAATTTTGGGGCCGAATTTTCCAAAATTGATTTTTATCGAATGGTGTGTATTAAGTAGTCGAATAAACAAGTTGTTTGGTACATAATGGATAGAAACCAGTCACACGGGGTCTCCCCCACTCTGTATAAATATGAGAACCCCTTCTGAAAGTCAGTATATGAGGTTATGACCGCCATACAAGTACGCACTATAGTTCTGAAAGCATAGCTATTTGTGTTCTGACATCTAATTCACCCCTCCGCTAAAAATAAAATGTTTAGATGTAAACGCAAATGTATGTATCGCATGTACGCCCTCTGTAGGCGAATTATAGGGATATTTATTGTAGTCCTTGGCCCAAATATTTGGTTAATAAGGGGAAAAATAAATTTTGGGGCCGAATTTTCCAAAATTGATTTTTGCCGAATGGTGTGTATTAAGTAGTCGAATAAACACAGTTTTTGGTACATAATGGATAGAAACCAGTCACACAGTGTCTCCCCCACTGTATAAATATGAGAACCCCTTCTGAAAGTCAGTATATGAGCCAATGACCGCCAAACAAGTACGCACTATGATGCTGAATGCATTGCTATTTGTGTTCTGATATCTAATTCACCCCAACCCTAAAAATAAAATGTTTAAATGTAAAGGGAAATGTATGTATCGTATATACGCTCTTCGTGGGCGATTACAGGAACATTTATTTCAGTCCTAGGCCCAAATGTTTGGTGAATAAGGGCAAAAATAAATTTTGAGGGACGAATTTTCAAAAATTGATTTTTGCCGAATGGTGTGTATTAAGTAGTCGAATAAACACATTTTTTGGTACATAATGGACAGAAACCCGTCACACAGGGTCTCCCCTACTCTATAAATATGAGAACCTCTTCTGAAAGTCAGTATATGAGGTAATGACCGCCACAGAAGTACGCACTAGAGTGCTGAAAGCATTGCTATTTGTGTTCTGACATCTAATTCACCCCTCCGCTAAAAATAAAAAGTTTAGATGTAAACGCAAATGTATGTATCGCATGTACGCCCTGTGTTGGCGAATAATAGGAACATTTATTTTAGTCTTTGGCCCAAATATTTGGTGAATAAGGCCAAAAATTAATTTTGGAGCCGAATTTTCCAAAATGGTTTTTTGGCGAATGGTGTGTATTAAGTAGTCGAATAAACACATTTTTTGGTACATAATGGACAGAAACCCGTCACACAGGGTCTCCCCTACTCTATAAATATGAGAACCTCTTCTGAAAGTCAGTATATGAGGCAATGGCCGCCATACAAGTACGCACTAGAGTGCTGAAAGCATTGCTATATGTGTTTTGACATCTAGTTCACCCCACCCCTAAAAATAAAATGTGTAAATGTAAAGGGAAATGTATGTATCGTATGTACGCCCTCTGTAGGCGAATTATAGGGATATTTATTGTAGTCCTTGGCCCAAATATTTGGTTAATAAGGGGAAAAATAAATTTTGGGGCCGAATTTTCCAAAATTGATTTTTGCCGAATGGTGTGTATTAAGTAGTCGAATAAACACAGTTTTTGGTACATAATGGATAGAAACCAGTCACACAGGGTCTCCCCCACTGTATAAATATGAGAACCCCTTCTGAAAGTCAGTATATGAGCCAATGACCGCCAAACAAGTACGCACTATGATGCTGAATGCATTGCTATTTGTGTTCTGATATCTAATTCACCCCAACCCTAAAAATAAAATGTTTAAATGTAAAGGGAAATGTATGTATAGTATATACGCTCTCCGTGGGCGATTACAGGAACATTTATTTCAGTCCTAGGCCCAAATGTTTGGTGAATAAGGGCAAAAATAAATTTTGAGGGACGAATTTTCAAAAATTGATTTTTGCCGAATGGTGTGTATTAAGGAGTCGAATAAACAAAGGTTTTGGAACATATTTGATTTGAACCAGTCACCCAGTGTCTACCCTACTCTATAAATATCACAACTCTTTCTGGAAGTCAGTATATGAGGCAATAACCGTCATACAAGTACGCACTATGATGCTGAATGTATTGCTATTTGTGTTCTGACATCTAATTCACCCTATCCGTAAAAATAAAAAGTGTATATGTAAAGAGAAATGTATTTATCGTATATACGCTCTTCGTGAGCTAATTATAGGAACATTTATTTCATTCCTAGGCTTAAATGTTTGGTGAATAAGGGCAAAAATTAATTTTGGGGCGAAATTTTCAAAATTGTATTTTGTCGAATGGTGTGTATTAAGTAGTCGAATAAACACAGTTTTGGTACATAATGGATAGAAACCAGTCACACAGGGTCTCCCCGACTCTATAAATATGAGAACCCCTTCTGAAAGTCAGTATATGAGGTTATGACCGCCATACAAGTACGCACTATAGTTCTGAAAGCATTGCTATTTGTGTTCTGACATCTAATTCACCCGACCCCTAAAAATAAAATGTGTAAATGTAAAGGCAAATGGGGTATAGGGATATTTATTGTAGTCCTTGGCCCAAATATTTGGTTAATAAGGGGAAAAATAAATTTTGGGGCCGAATTTTCCAAAATTGATTTTTGCCGAATGGTGTGTATTAAGTAGTCGAATAAACACATTTTTTGGTACATAATGGACAGAAACCCGTCACACAGGGTCTCCCCTACTCTATAAATATGAGAACCTCTTCTGAAAGTCAGTATATGAGGCAATGACCGCCATACAAGTACGCACTATGAGTTCTGAATGCATTGCTATTTGTGTTCTGATATCTAATTCACCCCAACCCTAAAAATAAAATGTTTAAATGTAAAGGCAAATGTATGTATCGTATATACGCTCTCCGTGGGCGATTACAGGAACATTTATTTCAGTCCTAGGCTCAAATGTTTGGTGAATAAGGGGAAAAATAAATTTTGGGGGACGAATTTTCAAAAATTGATTTTTGCCGAATGGTGTGTATTAAGTAGTCGAATAAACAAAGTTTTTGGTACATAATGGATAGAAACCAGTCACACAGGGTCTCCCCCACTCTATAAATATGAGAACCCCTTCTGAAAGTCAGTATATGAGGCAATAACCGTCATACAAGTACGCACTATGATGCTGAATGTATTGCTATTTGTGTTCTGACATCTAATTCACCCTATCCGTAAAAATAAAATGTGTATATGTAAAGAGAAATGTATTTATCGTATATACGCTCTTCGTGAGCTAATTATAGGAACATTTATTTCATTCCTAGGCCCAAATGTTTGGTGAATAAGGGCAAAAATAATTTTGGGGCGAAATTTTCAAAAATTGTTTTTTGTCGAATGGTGTGTATTAAGTAGTCGAATAAACACAGTTTTTGGTACATAATGGTACAGAAACCCGTCACACCAGGGTCTCCCCTACTCTATAAATATGAGAACCCCTTCTGAAAGTCAGTATATGAGGTATATGACCGCCATACAAGTACGCACTAGTGCTGAAAGCATTGCTATTTGTGTTCTGACATCTAATTCCCCCTCCCCTAAAAATAAAGTGTATAAAAACGCAAATGTATGTACGTCGCAGGTACGCCCTTGTGTGGGCGAATAATAGGAACATTTATTTTAGTCCTTTGGCCCAAATATTTGGTGAATAAGGCAAAAATTAAATTTGGAGCCGAATTTTCCAAAATTGTTTTTTTGTCGAATGGTGTGTATTAGTAGTCGAATAAACACAGTTTTTGGTTATGGATAGAAAACCAGTCACAAGGGTCTCCCCTACTCTATAAATATGAGCTTCTGAAAGTCAGTATATGAGGCAAATGACCGCCATACAAGTACGCACTATAGTGCTGAAAGCATTGCTATTGTGTTCTGACATCTAATTCACCCGACCCCTAAAAATAAAATGTGTAAATGTAAAGGCAAATGTATGTATCGCCTGTATGGCGGTATAGGGATATTTATTGTAGTCCTTGGCCCAAATATTTGGTTAATAAGGGAAAAAATAAATTTTGGGGCCGAATTTTCCAAAATTGATTTTTGCCGAATGGTGTGTATTAAGTAGTCGAATAAACACAGTTTTTGGTACATAATGGATAGAAACCAGTCACACAGGTGTCTCCCCCACTGTATAAATATGAGAACCCCTTCTGAAAGTCAGTATATGAGCCAATGACCGCCAAACAAGTACGCACTATGATGCTGAATGCATTGCTATTTGTGTTCTGATATCTAATTCACCCCAACCCTAAAAATAAAATGTTTAAATGTAAAGGGAAATGTATGTATCGTATATACGCTCTCCGTGGGCGATTACAGGAACATTTATTTCAGTCCTAGGCCCAAATGTTTGGTGAATAAGGGCAAAAAATAAATTTTGAGGGACGAATTTTCAAAAATTGATTTTTGCCGAATGGTGTGTATTAAGGAGTCGAATAAACAAAGGTTTTGGAACATATTTGATTTGAACCAGTCACCCAGTGTCTACCCTACTCTATAAATATCACAACTCTTTCTGGAAGTCAGTATATGAGGCAATAACCGTCATACAAGTACGCACTATGATGCTGAATGTATTGCTATTTGTGTTCTGACATCTAATTCACCCTATCCGTAAAAATAAAAAGTGTATATGTAAAGAGAAATGTATTTATCGTATATACGCTCTTCGTGAGCTAATTATAGGAACATTTATTTCATTCCTAGGCTTAAATGTTTGGTGAATAAGGGCAAAAATTAATTTTGGGGCGAAATTTTCAAAAATTGTATTTTGCCGAATGGTGTGTATTAAGTAGTCGAATAAACACAGTTTTTGGTACATAATGGATAGAAACCAGTCACACAGGGTCTCCCCGACTCTATAAATATGAGAACCCCTTCTGAAAGTCAGTATATGAGGCAATGACCGCCATACAAGTACGCACTATGGTGCTGAAAGCATTGCTATTTGTGTTCTGACATCTAATTCACCCGACCCCTAAAAATAAAATGTGTAAATGTAAAGGCAAATGGGGTATAGGGATATTTATTGTAGTCCTTGGCCCAAATATTTGGTTAATAAGGGGAAAAATAAATTTTGGGGCCGAATTTTCCAAAATTGATTTTTATCGAATGGTGTGTATTAAGTAGTCGAATAAACACATTTTTTGGTACATAATGGATAGAAACCAGTCACACGGGGTCTCCCCCACTCTGTAAATATGAGAACCCCTTCTGAAAGTCAGAATATGAGGTTACGACCGCCATACAAGTACGCACTATAGTTCTGAAAGCATAGCTATTTGTGTTCTGACATCTAATTCACCCCTCCGCTAAAAATAAAATGTTTAGATGTAAACGCAAATGTATGTATCGCATGTACGCCCTCTGTAGGCGAATTATAGGGATATTTATTGTAGTCCTTGGCCCAATATTTGGTTAATAAGGGGAAAAATAAATTTTGGGGCCGAATTTTCCAAAATTGATTTTTGCCGAATGGTGTGTATTAAGTAGTCGAATAAACACAGTTTTTGGTACATAATGGATAGAAACCAGTCACACAGTGTCTCCCCACTGTATAAATATGAGAACCCTTCTGAAAGTCAGTATATGAGCCAATGACCGCCAA
This sequence comes from Gigantopelta aegis, assembly GCF_016097555.1. Lineage (NCBI taxonomy): Eukaryota > Metazoa > Mollusca > Gastropoda > Neomphalida > Peltospiridae > Gigantopelta > Gigantopelta aegis. The sequence continues at coordinate 11,310 of NW_024535782.1, forward strand.
ACAAGTACGCACTATGATGCTGAAAGCTTGCTATTTGTGTTCTGATATCTAATTACCCAACCCTAAAAATAAAATGTTTAAATGTAAAGGGAAATGTATGTATCGTATATACGCTCTCTGTGGCGATTACAGGAACATTTATTTCAGTCTAGGCCCAAATGTTGGTGAATAAGGGCAAAAATAAATTTGAGGGACGAAATTTCAAAAATTGATTTTTGCCGAATGGCAGTATATGAGGTAATGACCGCCACGAGTACGCACTAGACGCTGAAA
>NW_024535783.1:0-11904 GCF_016097555.1 Gigantopelta aegis
AAAACAGTATCCAGTGTTAATATTATTATTTTTTAACAATGCTTCCACACAGTCTTGGTATCAAGTCTTTCACAAGATAGAATTAGAACAGAAAAGAATGCAATTAGAGTTTATCTAGATTTCGATCACGTGACATAACCAATGAATATAATTAAAGCAATGTGCTGCAAATGGTTACTGTATATAGTCATCTTTCTCATTTTTTGTTTTCTTTACTAATCACATATTAATGCATACGCCTTTAATTAACATTCTTGAGCTCAATGTCATGTCATCTAACAATCTGACTAGTATGTTTAAATTCCTCCACTATGTATCAGCTAAAATGTCTGGTACCAAGACTAGCCTCTACACACATCTTTTAGATTGGATCTTACTTGGAGACTATTAAAGTATGGTACTCATTTATTGGCAATTGATATATAAAAACCTTCAAAAAAATGCACCTGTAATGTGCAAAACTAACACAATTCATATAATAATAAGGGGGAGATCTAAATTACTTCATAAACTGAAACTCACTTGGTGCAGCCATTATTTACAGCTTTATTCTGGCAAGATGATATACTTGGATCTGGCGTTTTTACAGTCAAAATCTTATAGCGGCCTATCTCCAACCACTTACTGTCTAGTCCGAGGCGCGGTTCTGTGCATCGAACAATTCCCCCGCCCGGACAAGGATAATTAGTCACCTTATTAATAATTTTGTATTATTGAAGCAGTAATTGTTCACAATGCTTGCATTTATAACATTTTTATAAACTTACATTATCAGGTTTATCTTTATCTAATTGTCTAATTGTTACTTAAAATATTAATAATTAATAAAATGGTAAAGACAAAAATACTTGCATAGTTAACACTTGGTCCAAACAATCTTAGGACCACCTGGCACTAAAAACATCAGGCAGAAAAACAAAGATATTAACTGGTATTTAACTGAAAAGTAAAGTTACTAACAACCTACCAATGACTTCCTCTTGTTTGGATCTTTTGTGCAATGGACTAATTGTTGGGGTGTAGTCACCTCGTCAATATTATATTATATTAAAAGAGAACTATCTTGATTTAAATTATCAAATGCATGATCTCCAATTTTTAGGATTTTATCACCTGTTTTTTGTCTATGATCTATTGTAGCTGGCATCTTAGGATGTATATACCATCCTGATGAAGAAGTATAGTAAATATACTATGCCAACACCAAATGCCATAGAAGACTTTATATATTGATTTGTGTAGTCAGGCAACAGTTCAATGACAATGGCCCTAATAAGGTTTCTTGTATGTTGAGAATTTGTTAATAATTATTATTACATGTAGTGAAGATATTGCAATAAACATAACAATCATCTTAATTAATCAATCACAATTTTAACTTATTAGTGTATTCTAGAAAAGAGTACAACTATCATGCATTATTCCCTCCTTTGACACAGGTGTTGTTATCTGAGATACCATCACAGGGGTGTGTACAGGTGTGTTTTATACTTTATCTGAGATACCATCATAGGATGTGTACAAGTGTGTTTTATATGCTTTATCTCAGATACCATCATAGGGGTGTGTACATATATACTGTTTTCTATGGTTTATATACTTACTTGGAATTTATGGTAGATACACATATTATTTGTTTTTTTTAGTCGTTAACTCTATTGGACTTATTTGGAAGTTTAGGTATGTACATAATTGTTATCTGCTGTTTCTTTAACAATTGACATTATATAATTTTGAACTTGTTTGGAATTATGGGATTTCTTACATCTCTATCTCCTCTTTAGTTAGATCACCTACTCTATTTGGTTAGTTTATCTTCGCTACATAGTTGGAGGATTATCAATGTTACAAATATTGAGAACTAAATTAAAGTTAAATTAAATGAGATCTCTCAATTGATCATATATCTATCCATCATCTCTCTATGTCAATTCATCAGTCCATTTATCTGTCTGTCTATCCATCCATTCATCTATCAGTCCATCTCTCTTCATCCATTCATCTATTAGTCCATCTCTCCTCCTCCATTCATCTATTAGTCCATCTCTCCTCCATCCATTCATCTATTAGTCCATCTCTCCTCCATCCATTCATCTATTAGTCCATCTCTCCTCCATCCATTCATATATCAGTCCATCTGCCCTCCATCCATTCATATATCAGTCCATCTGCCCTCCATCCATTCATCTATTAGTCCATCTCTCCTCCATCCATTCATCTATCAGTCCATCTCTCCTCCATCCATTCATCTATCAGTCCATCTCTCTCCTCCATCCTTCATCTATCAGTCCATCTCTCCTCCATCCATTCATCTATTAGTCCATCTCTCCTCCATCCATTCATCTATCAGTCCATCTCTCCTTCATCCATTCATCTATCAGTCCATCTCTCCTCCATCCATTCATATATCAGTCCATCTGCCCTCCATCCATTCATCTATTAGTCCATCTCTCCTCCATCCATTCATATATCAGTCCATCTGCCCTCCATCCATTCATCTATCAGTCCATCTCTCCTCCATCCATTCATCTATTAGTCCATCTCTCCTCCATCCATTCATCTATCAGTCCATCTCTCTCTCCTCCATCCATTCATCTATTAGTCCATCTCTCCTCCATCCATTCATCTATTAGTCCATCTCTCCTCCATCCATTCATCTATTAGTCCATCTCTCCTCCATCCATTCATCTATTAGTCCATCTCTCCTCCATCCATTCATCTATTAGTCCCACTCTCCTCCATCCATTCATCTATTAGTCCATCTCTCCTCCATCCATCATATATCAGTCCATCTGCCCTCCATCCATTCATCTATTAGTCCATCTCTCCTCCATCCATTCATCTATCAGTCCATCTCTCTCCTCCATCCATTCATCTATTAGTCCATCTCTCCTCCATCCATTCATCTATTAGTCCATCTCTCCTCCATCCATTCATCTATTAGTCCATCTCTCCTCCATCCATTCATCTATTAGTCCATCTCTCCTCCATCCATTCATCTATTAGTCCATCTCTCCTCCATCCATTCATATATCAGTCCATCTGCCCTCCATCCATTCATCTATTAGTCCATCTCTCCTCCATCCATTCATCTATCAGTCCATCTCTCTCCTCCATCCATTCATCTATTAGTCCATCTCTCCTCCATCCATTCATCTATTAGTCCATCTCTCCTCCATCCATTCATATATCAGTCCATCTGCCCTCCATCCATTCATCTATTAGTCCATCTCTCCTCCATCCATTCATATATCAGTCCATCTGCCCTCCATCCATTCATCTATTAGTCCATCTCTCCTCATCCATTCATCTATCAGTCCATCTCTCTCCTCCACCATTCATCTATTAGTCCATCTCTCCTCCATCCATTCATCTATCAGTCCATCTCTCTCCTTCATCCATTCATCTATTAGTCCATCTCTCCTCCATCCATTCATCTATTAGTCCATCTCCTCCTCCATCCATTCATCTATTAGTCCCATCTCTCCTCCATCCATTCATCTATCAGTCCATCTCTCTCCTCCATCCATTCATCTATTAGTCCATCTCTCCTCCATCCATTCATCTATCAGTCCATCTCTCTCCTTCATCCATTTATCTATTAGTCCATCTCTCCTCCATCCATTCATCTATTAGTCCATCTCTCCTCCATCCATTCATCTATTAGTCCATCTCTCTCCTCCATCCATTCATCTATTAGTCCATCTCTCCTCCATCCATTCATCTATCAGTCCATCTCTCTCCTTCATCCATTCATCTATTAGTCCATCTCTCCTCCATCCATTCATCTATTAGTCCATCTCTCCTCCATCCATTCATATATCAGTCCATCTCTCTCCTCCATCCATTTATCTATTAGTCCATCTCTCCTCCATCCATTCATCTATTAGTCCATCTCTCCTCCATCCATTTATCTATTAGTCCATCTCTCCTCCATCCATTCATCTATCAGTCCATCTCCCTCCATCCATTCATCTATCAGTCCATCTCTCTCCATCCATTTATGCATACTATTTCATCCACAACTAACCTTAACTTTTCCATAAGTAATAAAAAGATGTCCCTTTTCAAGGTAGGTTGCCTTTAAAAATTGATATTAATCTTCCTTGAAATATAAAGTGATACCTCCAATGTTTTGCAGGACGTGGGTATGTCACTATCTTGAAGTCCATGAATGGTTACTGTTGTCTGATCTGATTTGTTAACAAAAATTCTTACTGAATGTTTTTTTCTCAAAGCCAGATAGATGGATAGATACGTGATCAATTGAGAGATCTCAAACCCTAGATGTAATTCATCATCTTACAAAGACACCATCATATCTGATATACTCCATATTGAATATATGGAGTATATCTTACTCATTCAATTGTAATGGCTTTTGCTAAAGACAGACCAAACAAATCAACATTATCTGATGGAGACTAGAGGAAGAAAGAGCAGGAGTAAGAGAGAGTCTTACTTGTTCAATTGTAATGGCTTTAGCTATGTAAAACTAACATTATCTAATGGCAATTAGACAAAAATGGAGAGGGAGAAGGGAAGGAAGGAATATACAGATGAACAGATAATTGAAAGACAGACACTTTACATTATGGATTGTTCTACAGATTGAGGTGTGTGAGTTATTATGTTTTGGTAAAGGAAGAGCTATTGGTTGTTTTGTTGCTGTTTTTAAATGTATAGATAGAGAGAGAGAGCGAGAGAGAGAGAAGTTGAGGCTGCAAGACACCAAACAAGATCAGGTAAATGTCTGAAAAAAGGAACATGGAACATGATGTAATACAAGAGGGTAATGTGACATTTACAATATAACATGACATTTTTACAAAATACTTTCAATAATCCTACAATAATTAACTATTAATAGCATAGGGTATGTATCTTTATCATTCTAGTGTAATCACTTTTGCCAAAGACAGCGTTATCAGATCAGTGGGTACTAATGAAGGGAAGAAAAAAACTTTACAGACAACAGACAAGCAGATAAATAGACCAACACACCAATTACACATACACACACATATATACGTATATATACATACATACATGTACTACCTGATAAGATATTTGTGTACTATTTTGAGTCAACATGAAAATAGAGTTGTTAGAAAAACTAGATTTAATATCTTTTCAATACTGTTACTTACATGTAAGTACACTAAATAAACTTACCGAGAATCATTGACTTTCTCTTCTTGTTAAAGATTGGGACAGCTGAACTGCTGAATTAATGTCTCTAAAGAGGGCATAGAAGAGAGTATAATTACTATGTACTATAGTAATAAGTTTATTAATATACATATAGCCTAATATAATTAAAACAATATAAAATAGAACATCATTAGTATAGTCTATAAAGAGTACAACTAAATGGATTCTTCCCTCATTTTATCCAGGTTTGCTTTATGGTTTATCTGAGATACCAGTGTGTGTTACATATATATATATATTGTTTTCTATGGGTTTATATCCTTATTTGGAATTTATGGGCAGATACATATATTAGTTTTTTTATTGTTTTCTTAGGTAGTTGACTCTATTAGAAGTTAGAGGTATATACATAATTGTTATCTTATCTGTTGTTTCTTTAACAAATGACATTATAATAACTATGGAATTAAGGGCATGTATGATTTACTAAAGATAAGAACTCATATAATTATAGAAGGCTATGTAGTTATTGTTTACTGTATTAACTGTATAGTGTATATGTATATTACCTGAATGATATTAGTCTTACTATAGGAGAGAACTGAGAGAAGACTAACACTCTCTTTTTGATACCATCCAATAATACAATGTTATTGTCTGTCAAGTAGATAGAGAAGGGTTTAATTCAAAAGTACATTATCACATGTCTTACATCTCTATCTCCTCTTTAGTCCAATCACCTACTCTATTTAGTTAGTTATATCTTCACTACATAGTTGGTAGGATTATCAATCTTTTACAAATACTGAAACTAAATGAAAGTGGAATGAAATGAGATCTCTCAATTGCTCATATATCCATCCATCATCTCTCTATATCAATTCATTAGTCCATTTATCAGTCTGTTATCTATCCATTCATCTATTAGTCCATCTCTCCTTCATCCATTCATCTATTAGTCCATCTCTCCTTCAATCCATTCATCTATCAGTCCATCTCTCCTTCAGTCCATCAATCCTTCTGATTTAAATACTTGTGTAATATCGTGACTCAATTATAAAAACGTACTTAGACCAAGGGTTAAAAGGTAATATTTGATGAGTCATCTTGTAGGTTAAATATATATAATGAGTGGTTTCTGAAATTTGAAAGTGTAAGATCACAATTTATAAAACAAAATCTGTTTTCTCAAATCAAAAATATAAAGAGAAGTTGGAATTCCAAAAAAAAGGGCTTAATGATTATTATCCAAATAAAAAAAAAAATCCTAGAAATCATCTCTTAAAGAGTCAGGATGACGTTCCTTAAAGTTTGGTTCCCTTTTCATAACATTGTAGATGTATGAATGAGAAGAGATGGAAAAAGAGAAGTGAAGTATGTCACAAAGCCTTCAGGATTAAAACTAGTTTCTTTTGTAAACTTTCTGATAGTTGATCGAAATGTTCATACTAGAGAGATAATATTAAGTATAACAAAAAGGTTTTGTATAAATGGACTAACTTTATTTCTAATTGCTCTCAATAATTCTCGTAATTTGTCACCTTGATATTTTGTATTTACCATAATTTTTTTCAAGATCTATAGAAATAAAGAACTAAATTGTATAATGTTACTAAAGAAGTACTAAGTATTGAGCTACATATGCAATAAAGAATAATATGAATGACACTTCAAAACCATTCATGCATTTGCTATGACATATTTACATAGTCATGGAGGAGAAAGGTTGGAATAACAAAAAAAAAATAATCACATTAAAATCAAGTATCATGTAATTAATAATATTATTATACATACGTCTTAGATTTGTTAATAGTGATTCATTCAATGAGGGGGTTTGTCTATCAAGTTAATGAAACTATATCAAACTACAATAAATCTCAAGTGTTAGAAAAGTTAGCATTGTTTTTAAATATATACAGCACTCAAATAAACACAGGTAAAAATCAGTCCATGTCATGGGTATGTATCCTCTATACTATTGTGTATATGTGTTTAATTCATCTCTTCTTTATGAATAGTATGATATTGATTAATGATAACAAATGGTCATACCTTGTTTTTAAGTTCCTCATCAATACTGTCTATCCATGGGCCATTTTTATCCTTAAACACATTTTTTACTCCAACTTCAAGGTTATCCACAATAGTAGACTCAGGAGGTTGTTTTTTTCTGGCCCGTTTCCTATCCACTTACGGACTTCATTAAAGAATTTCTAATTGCTTTTTTTTTGCCAAAACAAACAATGTGCTAATATTTCTCCATAGAGGAGGAGGTCTATATAATGGCAAGTGCAAGGTAGTCATTAATGTGTATAATAAATATTATCAAAAATAGTGCACTTTCTCCCTGTGATATCATAGTATTTAGAAAGATTAAAGAAATTTGCAGTTTTCCCTTTGGCACTGCTTGCATTAGTGAAATTGCTATTTATTGTTAAATCATTTTTTATTACATGGGCACACTTAATATGACAGGGAAGTTTCTTTAATTTAAAGCTATGGCTATTGATTACAATGATGAGCGTCACTCATTATTGCTCATTATGAGTGACCCCTGAATTGGTTGAAACTGTTTACCAGTGGGTTACTTATATTTAGTGAAGTCATACTCAAGTCTTTGTCCTTGTTGGTCATGGCCTTGACAAGGTCTTCTATTGTGAATTGGTCTTCTCCATTGAGGTCTGAGTGTGTGATGGTTACTTTTCCCACCTGCAATATTAGCTTGACGATGTATAGGTTTGACCAAAAGCCATGTTTTCCATTAGATAGGACATAATAAATAATACAACCCATTGCAAAGACATCAACCGCAGAGGTCTAAAAACAGTGAGAGTACATTGTTATGCTTTTATATTAGCATTATATCCAGGCAAAGTGTTTAATTCATGTTCCTATTCTCAAACATTAATTACAAGGTCATAATCAGTGGATCATGAAACTCATAGCATTTTAAATACTTCTAAAATATAATAAACAAAGTTTTCATAGACCCAAATATAAACATTGCTGGTTGAACAAGGTAAGTCAGCCAAGTCCATCATTACAAGCAGAATAGATATTACATTGATAGAAGATTCCTACACAGGCACAAGCTATTGCAGCTAGTTCAATTTTGTGACTACTATTGATAATTACCATTCCCACTCAGGTTTTTGCTGAGATGCTATATTAATCTTAGTGATGACTAATGAATTTAATTAATCTCTATAGCAAACACTACAATAATGGTGTCACTTACTGATCATACTTTAAAGCTTTGGTCTCTTTTATAGCCAACCTTATTATAATCATTTGTGTTTTGCTATGACACTAGCATTGTCAATTGTTTAGATTTTTTTTACTTGCTTGTGATGTCTTTTTTAATGAAAAATTTGTTTTTAATATTAATAATAATGAACACATGTTGGTGATGTAAGTTACAACTACATACACTACAGACTAAATTAGCAGCCATTTATCTAATATCCCACTAAATTACCTTACATAAGTAAACACTAACCACTTTTGATGGATCTCTATCCATTTCTGGGGCAATCCATCCAATTGTTTCCTACCAATTCCTCTTAGTTGTCACAGTATTTTCGACCCGGGGTGTTTTACGACAGAGACCAAAGTCTGAGATAAGAGCTATGACTTCCTCCGATTGACTCACTTTGAGAGGATGTTTGTGAGGTTTTAGATCTCTGTGAACTGAGAAGAAAAGAGAAATAGAGAGGGATTAGCATACAACAACTCATATTTGTTTATAGTCAAATTATATTACCAAGTTTTAACTTGTGTAAATGATCTACTCCAGACATTGCTCCAAACAACAGCTGTTTTCTTATTTATCGTGGTATCTTGTAGTTTTGCGGACCCTCCACATACTACATGACATCATAACACTCTGAAATATACTAAAATGTTCTAACCTCATACAATGAACAGTCGCACAAATCTAGAGCTATGTAATAAAAGTTTTTCATCTTCTTCCTATATATAATCATAATATATCAATGTGGGTGTGGTTTATTGTTACTACCATATGATGAAAGTACACAACATTTGGATGACGAGATTTTTTCAAAAAATTCTATCTAATGAAATGTATAAAATATACTTTTTAATATTTTGATTTACTCACCTCATTCATAACAAGATTGTAGCGGTTAGACATAACTCTTTTAACAGCAACTATTTCAAATGTGGTACATGCTGTCCCCATGACTTGCCTCTATACATATGGTACATAAACTACTTTAATAGTAGTTCAACTTACTTATAAATGCAAGTACCTTGACCTCCCATACCAATCTCATCCTGTTTAATTATATGTTATTTTTGCCAACACTTTTTTTTTTGTACCTATGAAACAATTAAATAACATAATTTTATATCAAAAGTAAAGCAATAACTCTCTGGGAACTAGAAATACTATACAAAGTGAATGGCATTCTAACTATTCTTTACACTCCACCATCATGTAAAATTCCAACATCACAAAACAAACATTCATGGAAGCCTTTTCTTTTGTTGCATCAAAACATTTTGAAACGATTTGAAATAGCCTTTAAAAGCAAAAGTAAGAAAGACTAAGGAATTACAACTGGAAAATGACAGTTTTCATAAGACTTTGTGGAACAATTAAGTTATGAGGCACACCTAAATTGATGGTATAACATTCACACAAAATCCACTGTCATTCTCAAATTGGACAGAGTATATCACTAAAATATATATCCATTAATTTCAAGAAAAACTTTTATCTACCCTGATCCATGTACACAGCATAATAACAATAGCACAGACCTTTACGTTTCTTTACTACTATAATATCTTCAATAATATAAATAATATTAATAATTATATTTAACATACCATCTCCTGCTGTATGTGCAGATACCATAGAAGGGTCTGTTTGTGTGTAGGATCTATAACAATGGACTGTTATGAACATACTTATGCATTATAATAAGATAATAAGGTCAGACAAACACATATAATAAGTAATCATGTATGTTATAAATGTCTTTTTTCCATTGAAGGGTTGTATATCATTATGATAAGGAAAACAGTCATTGAGAATGACCAGTAAATCAAAAGCTCTACTCTACGAGATTATAACTACATATTTAAACCTCATTGAAACCCTTGGGTCATGGTTAATAGGACAATTTGAACATATAATAAAATGATGAAAGTGGATATTAAAACATATGTATGCATGTGTATGTGTGTTGTATTATAACCATGAGGTCCAAAACAATCTTAGGACACATTGGCATGCTATGTATGCAAGGCAGATAAAAGTGTGAATGTTCCCCAGATTTAACAGAGAAGACTAATATACCATCAGTACATTTATAGTGAATATAGTTCACTAAATAAACCACTAATGTTTATGTCTACAAGTAGTATACCATTACCATAAAGAGATCATGATTACATAATTATTAGAAGTTGTAGCAAGACTCATCATTAACATACAATGTTAATGGTACTTATTAATGAAGGTTTGTGAGCTCTCACTTGATATTAGCTTGGGGTTTTAGTTTCACTTCATCAGTATCCTCTTTGTCTTCATGTTTTATTATCTAAAATAATTGTATTACTATAGTTCAATGCCAATTTCCCTGCATGGTCTTACCTTCATTGGACATAAATGTTGTTGGTTTAACTTTGGTAAAAATAATTTGATCATCATTTTTCCTCTTTAACAAAAAACTGGCTTGCCAGCAAATTGAACAGGTGATTGATGATTAGGAGTAACCACACTAGTAGTGCTGCTTTCAGGTAAGCCTGTCAGTGTTACCGGTGTAGTGCCACTTTCGTTTTAAAACAGATACTGAATGACTGTTTGCTAATGCAACATCTAATATGGCATCCCAGTGGCAAAATCAATCTTTGTGGGAGATTTTTTTCAAGTGATGTGGCTGATGGAGAGACTGTGGGAAACTCTCCCCTGAGCATCCCATTTAGGCGGCGTATCCTCCGTCTTCTCGACATCGCTCATTTTTAAATAACTTGATTTACTTCTTCTTGGTCTTCTTTATTCCTTCAGAAATATCTAGAGTGGTCATTGGTCTAACATCATCCTTCAGATGATCTGATCTCCTCCTCCATCATCTCTGAATTGAGTCAAGTGGATCATAGATAAATAGTAGTGTAGTTGCAATTGTATAAAAAAACGTCATTCCGTATATTACGGAAACCAAGGCTGCCAACCATTTCTACTTTCGTAATTCACGTTCTACTTTGCAGTTCTCCCAACAATTCCCATTCTGATTCTATTTTCCATCCTTCAATAGATATTTAAACAACTAAAATCCTATATCCCGCCCGTCTTTGTCTGTAGTATGTATATTTATAGTATATTATGTCCAATATAAAGAATGCAAACAAGATAGTGAGGATGTCAATTGTATCAGCCCTCCATAATAGCACAGGTGACATAAACTGTAATTAATTCAATCAATATTGATTCCCCTAAAATATATTGTGTTAATAAGACCATTATGATTTTTTTCTTACGTAAATATATAGCTAAATCCACAGCCCAAAGCTGTATGACAATAATTGTTTTTTAGCAAAACTTGACGATAACATGCATAGAAATTAAGCAATGTTCTTGTAAAACATATCTGACATTGGTTCTGACAAATTTCTGTGTGGTTACATCAATAAAACAATTTCTTTGTCAAAACAATTTACTTAAGTGACAATTTCTACATGTTTAGAAACACAATATTAGACTTAAAAAATTTGAAA
>NW_024535784.1:0-10211 GCF_016097555.1 Gigantopelta aegis
ATCCTCCAAAATAGCATAAGATGACCTCTGATGTTACTACAGGTTGTTGCAATATTTTTTAACAGTTTTGAGCTAATAATTTGGTAAAAAAGAGCAAAAGTTGGATTTTGTTAGTCAATATTGAGATTTTAATTTTTTTTACATATTGAATTTTAATGAGTTTCTCAATTATTGCAATTGGACAGAAGATCTAAATATAATGAATATATCACTACTAAATGTAATTAAACACTTTAAATAAATAGTATACAGTTTTTAACAAGATTAAGTACTCTAATAATACATTTCACCTACATTTATGTAAATTACACACTTCAGTCATTTTTCAAAAATGGTCTTTTATCCTTAGAAAATCTAATAGGCTAATATTCTATGCTGTCTGAATGTATTTATTGTGTTCAGTAATCAGATGCTGGTATACTTGTCAAGTTTATTGCAGAAAATGTGCCAAAAAGGTTAACATTTGGCTTGTAATACATATGGCAGAATAATCCATAATGCATATTCAGTGGTCATTACTACAAACATCCTTCCAATCAAGAAATACTACACTGAGGTATCCCAGACACTGGCACATGACTACACTTGTTAACAGTTATCACTGGAAACTGAAAAATATGGTGCAAGTACCTCTTGGTAGGATTTATATCAGGGGCATATTCATTTAATATGCATTTATATGGACTGTTTTGCCTTTTACAAAGTGGCTACATGTCTAATACAGTAAATGAAGTAGATTAAGTAAATACAGCAGGTCAAAATTGAATATGAGGCCTATCATGTCTAATTTTCCCTGAAATTAGTGTGTAAACATTTGTTGCAAATGGCCCCAATTTTGTGACTTTCACCATCCCTCTGACACATTTCTAATAATGTATCATGAATTCAGTCACCATATCTTTACTAAGCCTCCACTTATCATATCTAAAATGCAAAATTTTACAGTTTTAGATTTTTTTGTTTCTCAAAAATTTAAATTTAAGTTTAATATTTAATTAAAAATGAAGTAAAATCTAATGATTGATTTTTTTTCCTATAAATATTTCAAAATCTTTCCAAGACAACACTGTGCAGATAGAACATATGTAGAAGAAAAAATAGCTGCTCATTGTATGAAGAAATTCCAAAATTTGATAAAGTTATTACATTTTGAAGTTGGTGTCCCTCAAGTTTCCATTGCTAAAATTGGCCATGGCAAGGCACTGTGGTAGGTGTTTTAACACAGCCTCTGTATACTCTCAGTTTAAAGGTGACATACCGATACTTACCGAGCATTGCTTTAATATGTATATCATTGGAATGCATTAGTGTGGGCCAGTTTTTAGGGGAAAAAATGGACTGATAGGCCTCAGATTACAGTTATCTTCCCATTTGGTTGTCCAAAATCCGGAAGTTTCACCGCGCAAGTAGTCTGCTGTTTGACTGTGATTATTTCATGGCAGACAGCTATGAAGTGGCAACTGTTTGACTGAAGTGACAGGGGATAGCATGTAGTTTGTAAACATGTGTAACTTGTTGACATTGAAGACTTGTTTGTGGTAATTCCGGCCCATGCAAAAGTAGTGCTTTTTGTGTAAAATGGGTGTACTCCGGCCTGGTTTAGAGGGTGTGTCTGTTTAAACCAATATGCTGGGAGAAAGAGCTGGACAACAGGGGTTGTCCTTTTCAGGGTATGTGTCCCCCATGCAGGCAAAGGTACATACAAAACTTCACGGGCCTGCTGATATTAATAAAAATGTTATAGCCACTAAGGCTATATAGAAACATATAGCGAAATTAATTGTGGTCTGAGGCCTGATATAGTTCACACATTACACCGGTTAAATGCTTGATTCTGATGAAAGTATTATAACCAGAGAGGTGAAATTACACAGACTGATTGTGCATACCACAAGGAATATGAAAACTAATTTATTTATTTTCTAAATATTTTATTAAATTAAAAAACATTTTTTTTGAATTTATTAAAAATTAAAATTAAAATTTTCAACTTTTAAATTTCAGTATCCTCCAAAATAGCATAAGATGACCTCTGATGTTACTACAGGTTGTTGCAATATTTTTTAACAGTTTTGAGCTAATAATTTGGTAAAAAAGAGCAAAAGTTGGATTTTGTTAGTCAATATTGAGATTTTAATTTTTTTTACATATTGAATTTTAATGAGTTTCTCAATTATTGCAATTGGACAGAAGATCTAAATATAATGAATATATCACTACTAAATGTAATTAAACACTTTAAATAAATAGTATACAGTTTTTAACAAGATTAAGTACTCTAATAATACATTTCACCTACATTTATGTAAATTACACACTTCAGTCATTTTTCAAAAATGGTCTTTTATCCTTAGAAAATCTAATAGGCTAATATTCTATGCTGTCTGAATGTATTTATTGTGTTCAGTAATCAGATGCTGGTATACTTGTCAAGTTTATTGCAGAAAATGTGCCAAAAAGGTTAACATTTGGCTTGTAATACATATGGCAGAATAATCCATAATGCATATTCAGTGGTCATTACTACAAACATCCTTCCAATCAAGAAATACTACACTGAGGTATCCCAGACACTGGCACATGACTACACTTGTTAACAGTTATCACTGGAAACTGAAAAATATGGTGCAAGTACCTCTTGGTAGGATTTATATCAGCATTTTGTGACAAAATCTTCATTTTCAAAGTTGTCGTCAACAAAAAAAATATTATGGTGTATACCTAAGTAATATCTGTAGGGCATATTCATTTAATATGCATTTATATGGACTGTTTTGCCTTTTACAAAGTGGCTACATGTCTAATACAGTAAATGAAGTAGATTAAGTAAATACAGCAGGTCAAAATTGAATATGAGGCCTATCATGTCTAATTTTCCCTGAAATTAGTGTGTAAACATTTGTTGCAAATGGCCCCAATTTTGTGACTTTCACCATCCCTCTGACACATTTCTAATAATGTATCATGAATTCAGTCACCATATCTTTACTAAGCCTCCACTTATCATATCTAAAATGCAAAATTTTACAGTTTTAGATTTTTTTGTTTCTCAAAAATTTAAATTTAAGTTTAATATTTAATTAAAAATGAAGTAAAATCTAATGATTGATTTTTTTTCCTATAAATATTTCAAAATCTTTCCAAGACAACACTGTGCAGATAGAACATATGTAGAAGAAAAAATAGCTGCTCATTGTATGAAGAAATTCCAAAATTTGATAAAGTTATTACATTTTGAAGTTGGTGTCCCTCAAGTTTCCATTGCTAAAATTGGCCATGGCAAGGCACTGTGGTAGGTGTTTTAACACAGCCTCTGTATACTCTCAGTTTAAAGGTGACATACCGATACTTACCGAGCATTGCTTTAATATGTATATCATTGGAATGCATTAGTGTGGGCCAGTTTTTAGGGGAAAAAATGGACTGATAGGCCTCAGATTACAGTTATCTTCCCATTTGGTTGTCCAAAATCCGGAAGTTTCACCGCGCAAGTAGTCTGCTGTTTGACTGTGATTATTTCATGGCAGACAGCTATGAAGTGGCAACTGTTTGACTGAAGTGACAGGGGATAGCATGTAGTTTGTAAACATGTGTAACTTGTTGACATTGAAGACTTGTTTGTGGTAATTCCGGCCCATGCAAAAGTAGTGCTTTTTGTGTAAAATGGGTGTACTCCGGCCTGGTTTAGAGGGTGTGTCTGTTTAAACCAATATGCTGGGAGAAAGAGCTGGACAACAGGGGTTGTCCTTTTCAGGGTATGTGTCCCCCATGCAGGCAAAGGTACATACAAAACTTCACGGGCCTGCTGATATTAATAAAAATGTTATAGCCACTAAGGCTATATAGAAACATATAGCGAAATTAATTGTGGTCTGAGGCCTGATATAGTTCACACATTACACCGGTTAAATGCTTGATTCTGATGAAAGTATTATAACCAGAGAGGTGAAATTACACAGACTGATTGTGCATACCACAAGGAATATGAAAACTAATTTATTTATTTTCTAAATATTTTATTAAATTAAAAAACATTTTTTTTGAATTTATTAAAAATTAAAATTAAAATTTTCAACTTTTAAATTTCAGTATCCTCCAAAATAGCATAAGATGACCTCTGATGTTACTACAGGTTGTTGCAATATTTTTTAACAGTTTTGAGCTAATAATTTGGTAAAAAAGAGCAAAAGTTGGATTTTGTTAGTCAATATTGAGATTTTAATTTTTTTTACATATTGAATTTTAATGAGTTTCTCAATTATTGCAATTGGACAGAAGATCTAAATATAATGAATATATCACTACTAAATGTAATTAAACACTTTAAATAAATAGTATACAGTTTTTAACAAGATTAAGTACTCTAATAATACATTTCACCTACATTTATGTAAATTACACACTTCAGTCATTTTTCAAAAATGGTCTTTTATCCTTAGAAAATCTAATAGGCTAATATTCTATGCTGTCTGAATGTATTTATTGTGTTCAGTAATCAGATGCTGGTATACTTGTCAAGTTTATTGCAGAAAATGTGCCAAAAAGGTTAACATTTGGCTTGTAATACATATGGCAGAATAATCCATAATGCATATTCAGTGGTCATTACTACAAACATCCTTCCAATCAAGAAATACTACACTGAGGTATCCCAGACACTGGCACATGACTACACTTGTTAACAGTTATCACTGGAAACTGAAAAATATGGTGCAAGTACCTCTTGGTAGGATTTATATCAGCATTTTGTGACAAAATCTTCATTTTCAAAGTTGTCGTCAACAAAAAAAATATTATGGTGTATACCTAAGTAATATCTGTAGGGCATATTCATTTAATATGCATTTATATGGACTGTTTTGCCTTTTACAAAGTGGCTACATGTCTAATACAGTAAATGAAGTAGATTAAGTAAATACAGCAGGTCAAAATTGAATATGAGGCCTATCATGTCTAATTTTCCCTGAAATTAGTGTGTAAACATTTGTTGCAAATGGCCCCAATTTTGTGACTTTCACCATCCCTCTGACACATTTCTAATAATGTATCATGAATTCAGTCACCATATCTTTACTAAGCCTCCACTTATCATATCTAAAATGCAAAATTTTACAGTTTTAGATTTTTTTGTTTCTCAAAAATTTAAATTTAAGTTTAATATTTAATTAAAAATGAAGTAAAATCTAATGATTGATTTTTTTTCCTATAAATATTTCAAAATCTTTCCAAGACAACACTGTGCAGATAGAACATATGTAGAAGAAAAAATAGCTGCTCATTGTATGAAGAAATTCCAAAATTTGATAAAGTTATTACATTTTGAAGTTGGTGTCCCTCAAGTTTCCATTGCTAAAATTGGCCATGGCAAGGCACTGTGGTAGGTGTTTTAACACAGCCTCTGTATACTCTCAGTTTAAAGGTGACATACCGATACTTACCGAGCATTGCTTTAATATGTATATCATTGGAATGCATTAGTGTGGGCCAGTTTTTAGGGGAAAAAATGGACTGATAGGCCTCAGATTACAGTTATCTTCCCATTTGGTTGTCCAAAATCCGGAAGTTTCACCGCGCAAGTAGTCTGCTGTTTGACTGTGATTATTTCATGGCAGACAGCTATGAAGTGGCAACTGTTTGACTGAAGTGACAGGGGATAGCATGTAGTTTGTAAACATGTGTAACTTGTTGACATTGAAGACTTGTTTGTGGTAATTCCGGCCCATGCAAAAGTAGTGCTTTTTGTGTAAAATGGGTGTACTCCGGCCTGGTTTAGAGGGTGTGTCTGTTTAAACCAATATGCTGGGAGAAAGAGCTGGACAACAGGGGTTGTCCTTTTCAGGGTATGTGTCCCCCATGCAGGCAAAGGTACATACAAAACTTCACGGGCCTGCTGATATTAATAAAAATGTTATAGCCACTAAGGCTATATAGAAACATATAGCGAAATTAATTGTGGTCTGAGGCCTGATATAGTTCACACATTACACCGGTTAAATGCTTGATTCTGATGAAAGTATTATAACCAGAGAGGTGAAATTACACAGACTGATTGTGCATACCACAAGGAATATGAAAACTAATTTATTTATTTTCTAAATATTTTATTAAATTAAAAAACATTTTTTTTGAATTTATTAAAAATTAAAATTAAAATTTTCAACTTTTAAATTTCAGTATCCTCCAAAATAGCATAAGATGACCTCTGATGTTACTACAGGTTGTTGCAATATTTTTTAACAGTTTTGAGCTAATAATTTGGTAAAAAAGAGCAAAAGTTGGATTTTGTTAGTCAATATTGAGATTTTAATTTTTTTTACATATTGAATTTTAATGAGTTTCTCAATTATTGCAATTGGACAGAAGATCTAAATATAATGAATATATCACTACTAAATGTAATTAAACACTTTAAATAAATAGTATACAGTTTTTAACAAGATTAAGTACTCTAATAATACATTTCACCTACATTTATGTAAATTACACACTTCAGTCATTTTTCAAAAATGGTCTTTTATCCTTAGAAAATCTAATAGGCTAATATTCTATGCTGTCTGAATGTATTTATTGTGTTCAGTAATCAGATGCTGGTATACTTGTCAAGTTTATTGCAGAAAATGTGCCAAAAAGGTTAACATTTGGCTTGTAATACATATGGCAGAATAATCCATAATGCATATTCAGTGGTCATTACTACAAACATCCTTCCAATCAAGAAATACTACACTGAGGTATCCCAGACACTGGCACATGACTACACTTGTTAACAGTTATCACTGGAAACTGAAAAATATGGTGCAAGTACCTCTTGGTAGGATTTATATCAGCATTTTGTGACAAAATCTTCATTTTCAAAGTTGTCGTCAACAAAAAAAATATTATGGTGTATACCTAAGTAATATCTGTAGGGCATATTCATTTAATATGCATTTATATGGACTGTTTTGCCTTTTACAAAGTGGCTACATGTCTAATACAGTAAATGAAGTAGATTAAGTAAATACAGCAGGTCAAAATTGAATATGAGGCCTATCATGTCTAATTTTCCCTGAAATTAGTGTGTAAACATTTGTTGCAAATGGCCCCAATTTTGTGACTTTCACCATCCCTCTGACACATTTCTAATAATGTATCATGAATTCAGTCACCATATCTTTACTAAGCCTCCACTTATCATATCTAAAATGCAAAATTTTACAGTTTTAGATTTTTTTGTTTCTCAAAAATTTAAATTTAAGTTTAATATTTAATTAAAAATGAAGTAAAATCTAATGATTGATTTTTTTTCCTATAAATATTTCAAAATCTTTCCAAGACAACACTGTGCAGATAGAACATATGTAGAAGAAAAAATAGCTGCTCATTGTATGAAGAAATTCCAAAATTTGATAAAGTTATTACATTTTGAAGTTGGTGTCCCTCAAGTTTCCATTGCTAAAATTGGCCATGGCAAGGCACTGTGGTAGGTGTTTTAACACAGCCTCTGTATACTCTCAGTTTAAAGGTGACATACCGATACTTACCGAGCATTGCTTTAATATGTATATCATTGGAATGCATTAGTGTGGGCCAGTTTTTAGGGGAAAAAATGGACTGATAGGCCTCAGATTACAGTTATCTTCCCATTTGGTTGTCCAAAATCCGGAAGTTTCACCGCGCAAGTAGTCTGCTGTTTGACTGTGATTATTTCATGGCAGACAGCTATGAAGTGGCAACTGTTTGACTGAAGTGACAGGGGATAGCATGTAGTTTGTAAACATGTGTAACTTGTTGACATTGAAGACTTGTTTGTGGTAATTCCGGCCCATGCAAAAGTAGTGCTTTTTGTGTAAAATGGGTGTACTCCGGCCTGGTTTAGAGGGTGTGTCTGTTTAAACCAATATGCTGGGAGAAAGAGCTGGACAACAGGGGTTGTCCTTTTCAGGGTATGTGTCCCCCATGCAGGCAAAGGTACATACAAAACTTCACGGGCCTGCTGATATTAATAAAAATGTTATAGCCACTAAGGCTATATAGAAACATATAGCGAAATTAATTGTGGTCTGAGGCCTGATATAGTTCACACATTACACCGGTTAAATGCTTGATTCTGATGAAAGTATTATAACCAGAGAGGTGAAATTACACAGACTGATTGTGCATACCACAAGGAATATGAAAACTAATTTATTTATTTTCTAAATATTTTATTAAATTAAAAAACATTTTTTTTGAATTTATTAAAAATTAAAATTAAAATTTTCAACTTTTAAATTTCAGTATCCTCCAAAATAGCATAAGATGACCTCTGATGTTACTACAGGTTGTTGCAATATTTTTTAACAGTTTTGAGCTAATAATTTGGTAAAAAAGAGCAAAAGTTGGATTTTGTTAGTCAATATTGAGATTTTAATTTTTTTTACATATTGAATTTTAATGAGTTTCTCAATTATTGCAATTGGACAGAAGATCTAAATATAATGAATATATCACTACTAAATGTAATTAAACACTTTAAATAAATAGTATACAGTTTTTAACAAGATTAAGTACTCTAATAATACATTTCACCTACATTTATGTAAATTACACACTTCAGTCATTTTTCAAAAATGGTCTTTTATCCTTAGAAAATCTAATAGGCTAATATTCTATGCTGTCTGAATGTATTTATTGTGTTCAGTAATCAGATGCTGGTATACTTGTCAAGTTTATTGCAGAAAATGTGCCAAAAAGGTTAACATTTGGCTTGTAATACATATGGCAGAATAATCCATAATGCATATTCAGTGGTCATTACTACAAACATCCTTCCAATCAAGAAATACTACACTGAGGTATCCCAGACACTGGCACATGACTACACTTGTTAACAGTTATCACTGGAAACTGAAAAATATGGTGCAAGTACCTCTTGGTAGGATTTATATCAGCATTTTGTGACAAAATCTTCATTTTCAAAGTTGTCGTCAACAAAAAAAATATTATGGTGTATACCTAAGTAATATCTGTAGGGCATATTCATTTAATATGCATTTATATGGACTGTTTTGCCTTTTACAAAGTGGCTACATGTCTAATACAGTAAATGAAGTAGATTAAGTAAATACAGCAGGTCAAAATTGAATATGAGGCCTATCATGTCTAATTTTCCCTGAAATTAGTGTGTAAACATTTGTTGCAAATGGCCCCAATTTTGTGACTTTCACCATCCCTCTGACACATTTCTAATAATGTATCATGAATTCAGTCACCATATCTTTACTAAGCCTCCACTTATCATATCTAAAATGCAAAATTTTACAGTTTTAGATTTTTTTGTTTCTCAAAAATTTAAATTTAAGTTTAATATTTAATTAAAAATGAAGTAAAATCTAATGATTGATTTTTTTTCCTATAAATATTTCAAAATCTTTCCAAGACAACTCTCAGTTTAAAGGTGACATACCGATACTTACCGAGCATTGCTTTAATATGTATATCATTGGAATGCATTAGTGTGGGCCAGTTTTTAGGGGAAAAAATGGACTGATAGGCCTCAGATTACAGTTATCTTCCCATTTGGTTGTCCAAAATCCGGAAGTTTCACCGCGCAAGTAGTCTGCTGTTTGACTGTGATTATTTCATGGCAGACAGCTATGAAGTGGCAACTGTTTGACTGAAGTGACAGGGGATAGCATGTAGTTTGTAAACATGTGTAACTTGTTGACATTGAAGACTTGTTTGTGGTAATTCCGGCCCATGCAAAAGTAGTGCTTTTTGTGTAAAATGGGTGTACTCCGGCCTGGTTTAGAGGGTGTGTCTGTTTAAACCAATATGCTGGGAGAAAGAGCTGGACAACAGGGGTTGTCCTTTTCAGGGTATGTGTCCCCCATGCAGGCAAAGGTACATACAAAACTTCACGGGCCTGCTGATATTAATAAAAATGTTATAGCCACTAAGGCTATATAGAAACATATAGCGAAATTAATTGTGGTCTGAGGCCTGATATAGTTCACACATTACACCGGTTAAATGCTTGATTCTGATGAAAGTATTATAACCAGAGAGGTGAAATTACACAGACTGATTGTGCATACCACAAGGAATATGAAAACTAATTTATTTATTTTCTAAATATTTTATTAAATTAAAAAACATTTTTTTTGAATTTATTAAAAATTAAAATTAAAATTTTCAACTTTTAAATTTCAGTATCCTCCAAAATAGCATAAGATGACCTCTGATGTTAC